>NC_139834.1:15138297-15205797 GCF_963691815.1 Echiichthys vipera | reverse complement strand
ATAGAGTAAAGTGTCAAATCTTATATAGTGATATACTGTAAAAGAATACACTGGACTGTGTCTGGCTTCCTAAGTACTACATGTGTGTGTTTGTCTGGACAGGAGCCAGACAGGGATCCCAGCCAAAGAAGGAAGAGTTTAATACAGAGCACATCTTAAAGGCAGGGTGAGGGAGAAGCTCCTCTGCCCACAGAGAGTGGCAGAGGTTAATGCAATCCCTTTAAGTGGACATAGAGCCAGTTAAGGTCCTCTATTGAAGCCCTATATTTGTTTATTTCATAATAAACTGTCAAACATTGTTTTTAACAATCAGACATGTTTTCCTTGATAGTGTGTAAAGTGTTCTAATATTTATCGGAGGTTTCTTCTTTGCTGATAAGTCAGGTTATAGTCTCAATCATGGTGTACGCTTACGTTGTGTTATTGACTGATGCTTTTTGGGTGCTGTGAGAGAGTTCTATTCTGCCTCATCACTGGCTAGCTTTAAAGTGTATTTGCAAAATGTTGTTTCTACATGTGTGGAAGGAAGTCTGGGGGTTGGGGTTGCGTGCAGCACAACCTGACAGATTGGCTATCTGCAGCATAAGAGATGGCTGTCTGATGGATTAGTATCAGTGGCATTAGCAGTGATGTGTGATGGAAATGATTTGTGATGCCTGGATTCCCTCGATCTTCCATCCTTTTCAGCTGATCCCATTACAACACAGAGGCTTTAAATCATCCTGAGGCTAGAATGTATGTGTATGTGTATGTGTTTGTGTGTGTGTGTGCATGGACTTTTCTGTCATATTTACATTTTATGTAGTATGTATGGTTGTTACATGTATGTGCAGTGTGCCACAAACTCTGGTCTAAAGGTTTATTTGTGTTGGAGACAACATGTTTCCTTCCTCCTTCGTTCATCACCATGGTAACTAATTGGCTTATAGTGCATGTTAACAATCTGTCTTTTTCATGTTGGCCTGTGCTTTCAGTGTGGAATATGTTGCTTTTTCTGTGCTATGGGTTAATCCCCATCAGTCCTACATAGAGCCACTCTTTTTTTCCAGCCACTATTCCTTTGAAGGTTATTTTTGCATTTGACCTTGAGGAAAATCTGACCTCTCTGAAATTAAAATGTAATAGTGCCTCCCTGAAGCTTGCCCTCTTTTCTGCTCTCCCACCCTCCCACTGCTCCCTTTCTCTCTCACTCCCAGAACAGTCAAGACACAATCAGACAGAATCAATACATGAAATGTAAGAGTAGGTCAGCTCTAACACCCTCTGTGTGCCACACTGCATCAGAAGACCTCACCTGATGGTCTGGTGGTCCCTGTTTTGACAGGGAATAGATCAACAGCTGAAGTGTTCTCATGTTTCTATAATTAGTATTTTTTTTATGTATTTCCACAAAGAATATCCCCACAACAGGTGTTATAGTTCCTACTCTGACTTTGCTTTAGTTTAGTCTGCAGTGTGCTTGTATCCACAGTTGCTGTAACACAAACCCAGTCCCCATTATATGTCAGGATACATGATTAGCTAATTCTCCCCATCAAAACCTAACCAGGCAACCAGACACTACACCCACCTGATGTTGATGACAGCGCTGCAAGACTAGAACAGTCAAAGATCAAATAGCTGTGCACGATCCGCACATTACCCTACATCTCTATTCTGATTCGATAACAAGGGCCAGTCATTAACGTGTTGAGTTCCAGTGTGGGATGAACCCGGCCAGTATATAGGGTTACAGAAGAAGCCGAGATGTAACTTGGCCTAGCACTAAAGGGACTGCATGTTAGTTCAAAGGCTGCCCTTATTTAGGTGGGGGGGATGAATTAGTAATGTATTGGAAAGCTCCGGGACTGGTAGGTAAATAATGTCCTTCATAGCACAGTAAACAGCGTGTGTGTGTGTGTGTGTGTGTGTGTGTGTGTGTGTGTGTGTGTGTGTGTGTGTGTGTGTGTGTGTGTGTGTGTGTGTGTGTGTGTGTGTGTGTGTGTGTGTGTGTGTGTGTGTGTGTGTGCATTTATGCTTGAGTGTGGGAGCACAGTATGTGTATAGTACATACTGAAATTGTACAGCATATTTACAGTGCCACTCGACAGCTTTTTTCTTGCACCCACACAGCCGAACAAAAACACCTACATACCCACTTCCCCCACCTGTCTGTGCTGCCTTGTTCGGCAGTCTTTCTTGTTGTGAGTCATCTGCCCAGTTGGAGCACACAAACAATCGGGCAAATGCATACACACACACACATACACACACAAACACACACACAGTGGACTACTCCCAATAAAGCTCAGAGCAGTTTTCCAGTATGTGTGCAAAGACTGTCTGACATTTGGTCTTTGCCCTGGGGGCTTCTGCGTATGCATTCCACCCCAGCAAAGAGGCCTGTCACTGGACCTCCTCTCTCCCACAGGTAGCCTCCCTGGAGCTCACCTGTTATCTCTCTGCCTCCTGAGCCTGAAGCTTCCCCCTGACTGCCCAGGGTGCTCCCTCTGTTGAATCACACACACACACACACACACACACACACACACACACGCGCGCACGCACACACACAGCAAGCACACATGCCAGTCTCGCCAGGCAGCAAAATAGGACAGGAGGCTGGGCTGGAGACACCTCTCTTGAGTCCCAATGATGCCCTAGTTTCTCCTGTAGCCTACTTTTCTCCACTAACACACACATCCTGTCAGCCACCTTCATCCACAAAAACTGACCCATGTTGACTGCTGTCCATCTAAGCCAGCACTACCTAGTTTCAGTTTCAGCTTTTCATGGATAGACATGTACAGTGAAGATCACATGTTATTATCTCCAAAACTCTTACCAGACGGCACATTGACCAGCCTAAAGCGGATTTAGTGGCGCCAGATAGCTCTAGTTAGCTGCATTGACCGCCTCTCCATCAGACTCGGTCATAGATCACTACAGTCGATGCTGCCGTTGTGCCAGCCATGTTTGCAGTCAATAAGTCAGGTGGCGTAAAACAGTGTGTGATAAGCTCGCCCTGGAGCGAGCCAATATTCTTAGAGATAAACAATCTCAGAGACATATTTTTTTTTCAAGGAAAGATGAGTAGAAAATTAGGGTTTTCTACACCATTACACAGCTCTGGTCGCAGCCGTGTGAGTGTAAAAACATTGTGGAGAGCAAGTAGACATGCCAACCCACGGGTCGAGGGATGTAATTTATCAGTACAATGTTCATGTCCTGTAAAAGCTGTAATATCGCCAATGAGAGCAAATCATCTACCAGTCTTGTTAGAATGCCATGTCAGAACTGGTTGCTTAAAAATGTGCAATGATAAAAAATTATGTTCATCACACTAATTGATTGCCAAATAGCTAGGTAGTGAGTGAATAAGTGAGAGTAAGAAGACTGTCGCTTAAAGTCCCCTAAGCAACCCCTTCGCTCAAAAATGTAGCCATCAAAGTGTCTTGACGGTAGTGCGAGCAGCAGTGGTGGGCGGGGCGAGGCCCTCCAACACCTTTTCCAACATAATTTTGCTCAACATTATTTTGCTCAACATGTTAACATTCAATAGTCCCCATAGTAGCTGTTTCATTGTAGTGAGACCATTTTTTGAAACTTGAGCTCATTGTGTAAAATGAGCTCTTGTGACCTCTAGGATAATCACAGCCTAATGAAACTTTACAGCCACAAACTAGAGACCAAGGGAATTTAGAGGATAGATGGCTTTCCTATGTATAATGACAATAAGGGGGTTTCTGAGCAATTTCCAGGACAGACGTGCTCCATCCAGTTGCTGAAAAATGCAATTATTGCAGAAATCTCCAAATATCAAATTGTTAGTTTAATACTAAACAGCAGAGAGAAAAACAATGGGCAAGTAGAGGTGTCTTGAGGTCTGGACTATTTTTTTTTTTTAATTACTATTATTATTATTAAAAATAACTGTTTTTCATAAGGTTTTTTTATAGAAAAAGTACAATCAGTGAAACAAACTGCTCTTTTTATTATATAGGATATGATTTTACAGGGCAAACATTTAATTAAATGCTCAGAGAAAGGCTGCGATATCGTTATATATAATACAATAATTATTCAACCACAGGAGGTCTTATCTTTAAGCTTTTTGAGCGATATCTACAGTAATATCTACAATAATAATGCTCCAAAATAATGGAAAATTGCATAGTTTTGATTCAAGGGGTAGAAGATTTTTGTCACACAAAACCACTTTCGTTACTGGAGTGAGATCAACCCTTGTTGGATATGCTTCTGTCGCGTGTTGTGAAATAGATTTTTCGATATTTAAATGTTTTTATGTGTGTAATACAGCACCAAAAAGAGAAGTGCCTCTGAAGTTGCAGCTCCCTGAAACTGGTTGAGTATGAATTTCACTTAAACCGGATGGGCAGAGTGTTCACCCCTGATAATTTAGATTAGCACTAAATGCTAACCGTGCTGGCCCTGCTACCACAAATGTGTTTTGCTACCACTAATGGGTAATGTAGCCCCGCTCTAATGTAACCTGCCGTTGATGTTAATGTAACCCTTTTAACCGCACTGACGTGGTACTCTGTATGCTGCTCATCGTTGCAGCACTCCTGAGGTCCCCATGACAACAGGCAACATCAAAGAACCGAGAAAAGAGACAGCTTTTGTGTTGAGATGGGGGATGTATTGTATTTTTTAGATGAGGCTTGCCAAAAATGTTGAAAAATAGCTCGCAATATCTAAAAGAAGATATTACAGAGGTATGTTATAGACACGGAAAAATACATACATACAGGCCCTCACATACACAATTTATTTATTTCCTCCCTCTTGGGGTAGTTTTTAGGATGTTTAAATTCATTGGATAGGAAACAATTTAATCAGCAGTCCACAAGCTACAGGATGTTTAGCATGGAAAATTACTTCACCTGGAGAGGCACATGGAAGCACAGGCAGGAAGGGTGAACCACAGCTTAATTAATTTCCATATCCTTTTGGGAAAAAGTTCAATAGTTCAATACTTCAGTCAAGTCAATCATTCTAGACCTGCTGCACTACCAGAGCCTTTTGGGAGGGTTACTTATATTGAGTCTGCTGACACATTTGGTTGCTTATTGACACACTGTGAAAATCTGGCAGTAGCTTGCCGGTGGAGACTTGAACCAGGGAATGAAGAAAAATCTATAGAACAATCATTGTGTCACTTGAGTTTTATTTTGTTGTAATACAGTCACGTGTATTGCAAATGTAAAGTAAAGTAGCAACACAAAGGGACTAAATGTGGGAACTCCAAGCACACACACACACGCACAGAAGCACAAAACATGCACTCTGTTTAACAAAACACACGCAAACCTAAACCACACAAACACACGTGTCCATCCTCTAGATCTGGCAAAGTTAAACGAAAGCAATCACTGTGACCTGGATGGGAGGCAGAGTACATCTGACGTACATACTGAAAAGTGCTACACTATTCTCTCTCCCTTTTTCTATCAATTTATATCTCCTCCCTCTGTCTCACTTAATGTCTTTCGCTGCCCTCCAATCCCAAAGCCCCCTCCCTTTTGTTTCCTCCTCACAGTCTCTTTTTCCACATTTGCATTTCCCTCCCTACCTCTTCCTTTAATGCATTTTTCTGTCTTCTGTGTCTGCTCCTTCTTCTATTTGATCTTTGTGTGAAATTGTGCTGGAGTCCAGCCGGCTGTTCACCTTGCTGTTATGACCGTGGGCTCACTGCAGCATGTAGATGACCCCTGAACTCTCAGGCTGTGACCTTTCTCTTTTTCTCTCATCTCTCGGCTCCAGCCTTATCTTTCCACACAGCCTCGCTTGTTTTCATCTCTGAACATCAGTTCCAGCAGGGGTCAAGCAAAGGGAGGACATGGAAGAGCTGGAGTGAACTGGGAACATGTGTGAAACAAAAAAAATCTAAAAGAAACAGATATGATAGAGATCAAAGAAGCAATCGTGTGCTGATAGTAGACTTGAGGTTGTTAAAATGCCACAAGAGTTTAATTTAAAATAAAGTAGGGACAACAAGCTGAAAGCTCCAGAAAAAAGCTTGATTATGTTATCAGACTAGCATAGAATGCATTAGAACACAATATGTTTTAATTGTTTTGTCATGAAGTGGCTTGAGTTGGCCTAGGTAAATTGAGAAATTGTGGAGCACAACCTATACTGGACTTTTTTAGGCCAATACCAATATAGATAAAAGATATATCCGATGATCAGTTCTGAGGTCAGATCAAGATCAGAAGTTTTTTTTAATTATTTTACGTTAAATGAAAAAATAATAAATAAACATTTTGGAGGGATGATCTCTTAAATTTTGGTTATTTAAGGGTCCTTGATGCAGTATTTTACAGTTGCGCAATAAACTTTATTATCAAAAATGAAAGAAATGGCTTGAAATTGGTGAAATATAGGCGCTATGAGGCTGTACAGCGAAGTTTTGATCTAAATGCTAACATGGTACAGAGCTATTCGATTCAAACAATACTCCAGAGATTCATGTTTCAAACTGAGCACAGTTAGTTGTCGTTAGCAGTTTAATTGAAGCACATATCAAGGTTATTGTGCCACAGCTCCTCAACCTCTCTCCCTTTCCTCCACAGCAACACACTCGCTCAATGTACCCAGGCTCACAGAGATAGATGAGTTCCTCTTTCAATTATCAACAGCTACTACTGGTTTTATACATACATCCACTCCTATCAGCCCTCCAGGGCTTGAACGTATTTCAGCACTAGAAGAGATTATCAGAAGTGTGTACATAACTACACTGACACACTTTTTAAAACAAAAGGCATAGATATGCACACAGGCAGATTCACAAATGTGTTAATGGGACTACTATTTCTGTGAATTAGGCAGTATGCATGCAGTCAGTAGAGCAAGCTTTGGGGACCCGTCCTATCTCAGATGTAATTCATATTTAAATGTTGTTATGCTCCTTCTCTTCTGGTAATTGTGTTTGCACTTCCTGGTTACTCTTGGAAGTGGATTCACTGAAGCGTTCTGTTGATAGGGGTCGGGTAATCACTAATTACAGTGGCACATACACATACACGGCAGAACACACTCCTTCACACCCACACAAGCTCATTTTCACTCACAAATGAGCAGAGCTTGTAACAGGGTCCCTCACTATTATTCACTGACATCCTGGTAAGTAAGTGTGCTCTCGCAGCTTAATGTGACTCTTCTGAAAAACATTATTTGGAACATCACATGAACATTTCTGAAATGTTTAGAAGCTAGGGTTTTCAATTTGAAATTCAAAAACTATTATAATCTTAGTGATTACCACCAGTTGCTTAATGTTGCAACTTTAAGCTATGTTTATGGTCTCCACAAACTCTTGAGAAAATATATAGTATTCTGATCTTTTTGCTACACTAGCTAGTCAACACTATATCAACATTGTCTCTTTTTTGTTTATTATTACTTGTCTTTGTATACGTTTTTAAATTTTGCTTACTTGCTTCATTATTATTTATTTCTTGAAACTTTGTTCTGAATTTTACTTGAAGTTTTGACTTTTTACTATTTATTTACTTACCTGTTTTTAATTGTACTTATGTTGCACCATACAAATTCAAATTGGATAGAAAGGACATTTCCATTCAAATCAACTTAGAAGAATGGTCAGAGCTGTGGCTGTTTTCATGTGTATGGTTGCCAAGCAACAGACTAACTTCAGTATAAACTTTTTGTATGAATCAACTTCAGGGAGATGAGGTTTTGCCGTTACGACCAAACAAGATGTGGACTAGGTGACATTAGGAGAGGCAGCCGTTAAACTAGTCACATTTAACAATTTCTGCTTCAAATACAAATTCATAGCACATTGCTATTGCCAGATTTGTCCGTCTTGTTTTCTGCGACCGGTGTAGCAGAGATAAGCAAGCTAAGCAAGCCTCCTCACTCCCTGCCGATCTGGAAAACGTCTCCCTAGCTGTGTTGGTTTGCCCTCCTCCCAGCGAGCTGCAACACACTTTACGGCTCCACTGATGTGCGTTGTCAACATTACAACTACAATAATAACCATTTTGTTTTGTTCTAATCAAAATGCTGTGATAAAACAGCTCAATGCCTTTTATATCCAATTTGATTTCTATGTGTAGCACACTTCTGAAGAGTCGCCAACTGATTTTCATTGTTCTATGCACAATCACAGTAAAGATCTATTCATACTCTTTTATACTAGTTACAAATGGGTAGTGACTAGGTGTTGTATGGACCGCCCAGCAACAACCAGCAGAATGGGTGCTGCTGGGCAGGTAGGGGGTTGATGAGAGTAATGAAGGAACCAAAACGTTAAAGTTGTGGAACAAAAAAAACAAACATGGAGCAAAAAAAAAAAAAAAATACTCTGCAGTACAGAGGGTTGATAATTCCCTGTGGCTTTATCATGACCAGTGACCTCTTTCATTTGCAAGTACTAGGGTTATCACTATACTAGAATTTCAAAGACGATACAGATACCCAGGAAAATACTCAATATTCGATACCATTTTCGATACCACAGGGAGAAAATTATAAAAATCAAGATTAGGACAATATAAACAACATCAATAACAACACTTTACAAAAGTTGTCTGACGTAGTGCAAAGTAAAAAGAAAACACATAACTGTAGTGTGTATATAAATGACAAATATTTTCAAATCTTTTTGTTTTTTTATTGTGTTGTATAGCTCAGGGAGTTCTGAGTACATTAAATGATTCCATAAAGGAGGTTAAACCTTGGACTCAGTCAGTGAATAAGTGGTTGCTAGTCAGGTTTCTCCACAGTGTAAACAGGGATCTGGACTATGCTAATGTATTAAGCTACAGCCAAGTTAATCTTCTGTGTTTCTGCTGTCTTGGCACCATATTATTATTGCTGATTAAATAGAGTTGGTATAGCAGGCTGCCACTATTTCTGTCTCGTTGTGGGTTGACTTTTCAGACACGTTATTGTGTCATCCAGTTACATTAAAGTCTCTTAACATTAGACAGAAATTACTGATGACATCATCCGCTTACCTTCACCTTTAACATTACTGTTTATTATAGGTCGCTAGGCGCTTGTTTACATCCTTAGCCTTTCCCTTGTTGCTAGCCTCGTTTGCTAAATACTTCCAAATGGCACTTTTGCTTTGTTCATTTTCTACTAAAACTGGTAGTGAAGGTGATCCAGCAGCAGTGCTAGCTGTGTTCAGTCATGTGCTCAGAGAGATGAGCTTCAGCTTTTTGTCTTGTTTTGTCTGCAGCACTGCTGTAGACGTCGTTGTTGACGGCAAAAGTATCGATACTTTTGCAAGTTAGCATCTAATCCGATACTAGTTTTTAGTATATATTATGTTCCAAGTATCAATTATACTTATACCCTAGCACGTAGTGGTGTGAGCCATTGTTGATAGAAAAATATTGATTTTTACACCTTACGTATCCCTTATTTGAACACGTATGAACATTTGAGGAATAATTAACAAGATATCCAAACATGGACTGCTAATGCAATGATTATGTAGGGACAATCCACAACGTGCCAATGCGAAAAATGACTTTGAGCAAACACTGAGAACACTTCATTAAATTTTACATAAGGAAGTATGCCTCCATAGTGTGTGTTATTGCTTGCAGTAAATGATCCTGCTTGTACCATGGCTACTTGCCAAAGATTAAAACCTTGTAAAATGTCTGAAGTAATACAATCAAGAAAACCCTGTGTTGGCAAGATCTGGAGTGAATGTGCTGCCACTTCTAACAATTGTGAGAAGCCTTTAGGGACCAAAGCCGGACAATCAATCAAAATAAGTATGCTCTTTAGCCAAGGTAAATCAAAAATAAAGTATACAAAACTGTGAAAAGTCAATGTGGGAATGAAACTCTGTAAAGTGTCAGTCAGATTCCAAGTCGTAATGTGGCAAACTGGATATGTGTTGCAGAGAAATGGTGGCAATCCTTCAGTGTGATCCCCTCTAAGATTGGTTTTGAAGTGAGCGATGGTAATGACCTTTCCTCTTTATGCCATGCGCTATGAGAGTAATGCCGTTCACTTTATCAACTTATCTATGTGTTTCTTTCTCCCATTCCCCTTTCATCACTTGACAAATGTAAATTTAAAAAATAGCCCATATGCCTGCCTCCCAGTGATCCTTTGGATTTTGCCTCGTATGTGAAGCATGGACAATCTTAGCTTAAAAAAAAAAAGAGAGCAATGAAGTGATGATATTTATGTAGATAACAGGTTTGTTGCACTGTCAGGCACAGATGGTAAAGTATTCTCTATAAAAGGAAACAGCAGTGCTCCAGCAGTAAACACTAACAGCAAGCATAAAAACAAATGCACCTGTCCAAGGTAAAATAGTCTCATGGTGCAACCTAAGCATTTATATGGTTCATACATAGCGTGTGTGTGTGTGTGTGTGTGTGTGTGTGTGTGTGTGTGTGTGTGTGTGTGTGTGTGTGTGTGTGTGTGTGTGTGTGTGTGTGTGTGTGTGTGTGTGTGTGTGTGTGTGTGTGTGTGTGTGTGTGTGTGTGCTAGCAGCTATGTGCAGCATGCTTACCTTGACAACTCAGCTATATTCTAACATTTACTGTAGCTATCCTTACTAACAAGGCTCCTTACGAACTTGATAATAACATATTCAAACAGCTGGGTGCCGGATTGACAATGTTGGGTTAAGAACATTGATAGACTAACCTCAGAGTCAGCTTGAATGCATCAGTTTTGGACACATTTGTGCAGAGGTGTTCATGAAATCTGATGACCCGACTGCAGTGCAACAAACACTATATGTTACTGAAAGCTGTCTCCTACTGTAAATACATTTTTTTAGCTGAAGCATAAATGGAGGTGAAGGATGGTAAATACAGTAGTTGTTGGCAGAAAAAAACTTTTCTTTGATTTTCATCTTCACTTGGCATTGTTCCGACCTTTCACAACAACAACCCAGGTTTGTATTGTAGTGTTGTTCCAAACAAGGCCATCGCTGCAATTACCATACCATTCAAATAGCAGCGATTCCCATAGAGGCTCTATACTGTGAACCACATTCTTGATTTTTATTCTGTTTATTATTTATGTAGCCTTGACTTCTGAATGGGTTGTGTGATTGGTGCAAGGCAGGGCGTTGCAGTTTGTTAGCATCAAAGATCCCTGTTGCCTACACTCCGCATATCTTGCATCATGCGTTTTGTTGGAAGTTAATGAAATCTTGCAGAGCCAATTTAGTAATTAGCAACTTAAAAAGCCACCACCAAACTTTGTCCTCATGTACTCTCTTAGCATAAACTTTAAGAGCGACCTCAAAAAATTATCCAATTTCACAGGGGCTGAGCGATAAGGCTATTTTTAGGCTATGCCGCAGTGTATGATATCTAACCTGGTATTTACGTATTTTCGCTTAAAAAACATGCGCGTTTGTTTTAACCCTTTGATGTGTATGATCATAGCAGTGTTATCATACTAGTAAACTAATATGAATTTAGAAGGAACACAACTCACTTATTTTATTTGTTATTTAATATTTATTCATTTCATGTTTTTTCTTCATTTTTTATTATTGACAGACTAGCTGACTGACCTGTTGATTTAATGTGAAAAGGTTGCTTTTATTAAGAGGTCAGTTCTTATGCTTTGTAGGGACTTTAGGTTTAATTGGATCAAAAGTGTGACTATCAAATGAAATAGTTAAAAAAGAAAATTAACGAAGAAAAAAATTACTTAAAATCGATAACTTTAATTTATTAAAAACTTAACATGGAGAACCAATTGAATGTAAGGCCTTGACTCACGTTCAGATTATGAGATTGAGTATTCTCAATAAACTTATCGTTAATCAAGTAAATATTAGTTATCACGAATAATTATCAAAGTTAATAATAAAAATGACTCTAGTTAAACCAGAGTTCCTCGGGGCACCACCGTCATAGACGAAGTGACAACTAATATTAAAGTCTCATTAAATATATTAAACTATTAATTAAGAGTTGAACGATAAATGTAATAGTTTAATTAGTTGAAGGATTTTAAAGTTATTTTCTTAGTAGAGGCTGGCTCATTCATCTTTGTGTAATATTAAATAAACAGACATATGGTAAACATAAACATTTATTTACAAATTATTAAATGCAACAAACAAAATACAATAAACTAACTAAAGCTAACAGCAAATGAGTGTATGTGACTTTTTGCTAGATGTTTTGGATAGGAGGTTGTGTGTGTGTGTGTGTGTGTGTGTGTGTGTGTGTGTGTGTGTGTGTGTGTGTGTGTGTGTGTGTGTGTGTGTGTGTGTGTGTGTGTGTGTGTGTGTGTGTGTGTGTGTGTGTGTGTGTGTGTGTGTGTGTGTGTGTGAAAGAATAAGACAAAGGGGAGGGGTGGGGGCTTGGACCCCTGCAGAGAAGGTGTGAACATTTAAGTTACACAAAGGCCAGCAGCTGGAGATCTCAGTTCTTATTCAAGTTACAACAAAGTTACAGTTCTATCTAGCCATTCATAAAGTCCTATAACATGCAGTAATGCTCAGTTGGTGATTAGTTACCAGTCCATGAGATGGGAAAGATACGTTGCGTTGCTTGATGCCAATGGCTGGTCCTTGGAAGGAAGCTGGTTGAAGAAAGGTTCTTGTCTTGGTTGTTGCTCTTAGACAAAAGAGGACTCAGATCGCTCTTTTTTCTGCTCAGTTGAGTGGATAACTGGTTGGTTAACCTTTGCCAGTGATCCTACACCATACAGGCCATTTTCAGGGCCAAGGGGACAGCGGGCAGCTGGTCCCTGGATCCGGCAGGAGAGCGTCGAGTTGAGTTCGAAGGAAGAGAGGCCAAGAGAAAGAGATCCGAGAGAGAGAGAGATCCGAGAGAGAGAAAGGAAGTGTCCTACACTTTTATACACACTGATGATGTCATCACCAGAGGTCAGGTTAGCCAATGAACAGTTTGGGGGTCCCTTGGAGAATCACACCTTGGTGTGACCTGTGGGGGAGAAGGTTGCATGGCAGGCCTTTGTTTGTGACAACCCCTCAGGGACAGAGGCTGCCAGGCTTTGGGCCTAGTTCTCATAAACAAACTGAAAGTTCATGTTAATCCAGAAATGAACAATCATCTTTGGGTTGCCGGTTGAACCTACAGCTTTCATACTGTAGATACATCACAAAACAACATGGGGGCTAGTTTTATCGTCTTTTCCATCTGGAACATCTGCACTCCTAAAGCCCAAACACCTGTTCCAGGACCTTCCTCCATTTTCAATTGATTTTTGGAACCAATTTGTCCATCTCCATCTTCCATACCATTTCCAAATTCAACAAATAAACTGGGGAAAGGGAAAAATATATAAATAAAATAAACTTGCTTTAGCGCTTCACTTCTTTCGCTCTCTCACAGCTCCTTCCCTTTTCCCTGCTTCCATCCAGATACAAAAACACAATACGCATCATACTTCACACACACTCACTCAAGAGAGTGGTCTGGAAGGGCAGGTGAATGTGTGTCATATGTATGTGAGTTTATATTCCTTTTTGTGTCTGTTGGAGGGAGACCGCCATAGGAGAGAGTGAAACACCAGAGAAAGTTGTACGACAATTTGTACTTGCTGTTGTCGTCATTTATTACATTTCACGTAAAACAAGCCACAATACATCAAATAACTCTGATATATCGCCACTGAATTTCATCTGCATTTCTTTTTTTTCCTGGAATACATCTCCCTCTCTGATTAGCATTTCATAACAACGGCCCAGTTTGGATCTTCCTTTTTCTATTAAGGCTCATGAAGCAGCACTCACCAAATGAGACTTCCTCCTCTTCAGGCAGAATAACTATTTTTGGACCCTCTGGTCTTTCTTAATAAGAACACTTGTTAAGCAATCACTTTTCTGAGTTGAGTCTTTGTCAGGCCCCACAGATCAGGATCACAATCAGAGTTCACGTATGTGTTGAGCTGTCTCGAGGGAGAGCTAAGATTATTAGAGCTCCGGTGTATCTGATATAATCCGTATTAAGGCATCTTTTGAGGCGTATTTAACCAAACTTATCCGACCCACTGCATATTAGCACTGACGCTATCTGGATCGCATGTCTTTGTTAGCCGCTCTTCCTCTGTATCCATCTACCTATCTGTATCCCTATTTTTGTTCTTCGACCCCTTATTTCTTGCTTTCCTGCGGTGACATTTGTGTGGGTGATTATAGATGGTTGTCCCATCCCTGGAGAGCCATAAATCATGAGAGTTACTTCAATCTGAGTGACTGGCCATGAAATGTCGGATGAATCTACAGATGGATGGATGGTTGAGGGTTAAAGGCCTGGAGAGACAATCTTTCACTCTGCTGAAGCCAACAGAGCTCAGCTTCATTGGCCTGTGACAGGTTTCCCAATGAAAATAGAAATCTACTACCACTTATGGATATTTTTATGAGGCATGATCATTTATCGCCACTGTAACACATTAACATAGTAACATGTAACCTTTTTCAGAGTGAAGCTCAGCTAAGAATAAGAGCTTATAAAAAAATGCTGAATTGACTTTTCTCTTTCTATGTTTTTAATGGATGCAGCAGCATTTGATTTTTAGTGGGAGTAGGACAGCATTATAATCATACTTAATGTCATATTGTGGAGCAACACTGACATATTTTATGGGTTATGCTACAGTAAAGTGGCAATTCAATATTAATTGAATTATTATCAGTCATATAATGATATAATTAGCATTTTTGCAGAACCTTTCTGAATTAGCTATTCAAAATTAATATGTTTTCACATGTTTTTCCCATTTGATGTATAACAATAAAACACAGTTAACATCATTATCAATGCCGCCATTTTATATTTGATTATGCATACATTTGCCATAACCTGACACAGTATATTGATTCATGCTGATGAAGGCTCTGTGCTCAAACGTAAGCATATTTCTATTGTGATGTGAGCCAAAGAAACAAGTGAAATGTTGTTACGCTGTTCTCCTCACCTTGGAAATTGATGATTCACATTTCTTTGAATATGCACAATATATTGAAATTCCATCCGTATTGCCCAGCCAGAGGATTTACTGCGTTGTTTGAGTTGAAAGCCCCTGGAAACTTCAAATGTTACATAATTATCTAACAGTATCTGTAACATTAAATAACAATATCAAAGTAAAAAAACATGTGTGATTAATTAAGACTTCATCAGTCAAAAATAGCTTGTAGAAAAAAGTTTTTTAGAGCCTCTAAGACTTTTACTATAGACTTATAGTTATAGTTTAGTTACAGCATATACCGATTTTGACCACCCTCTTTTTTTTAACAAAACACTTACCTACCTACAAAGATAATTAAAGGGCATTTTACATGCTAACATATAAATCTAGATGTCATTGTTTTTCAGCAGTGTGGGCTGTAGTAGCTGTCCATGGTGCTGGTCCCAGCTTCCTCAAGAAAATAGGGATTTTTTTTCTGTTTTTCTAACAAAATGAAGTATTACCTGAATTGGTAATGATCATTACGCCTTAAGTTAATCAATCAGTTTTTTTGGGGGTGTTGTTATAGACACCGATTAAGTATCTGCAGCAAATTTGTGAAATGTTCAACAGTGTATGTGACACAAATAAAGGAAATTGACCTTTTAGGTGACTTGAATATTGATTGAACTGTAAGGAGTTGTGTATTGAGAAACAAGTTGCTATCATTAGCAGATACATGTAACTTGACACAAGTAGTCAAAAAGCCAACAAGAGTATGTTGTAAAATTGATGGCACAAAATCAGAAACCTGTATTGATTTAATTTTTACAAATGTTGTTGAACTATGTTACGAAGCTATTTCAATTCCAGTGGGCTGTAGTGGTCATGATTTAATTGTAATTGGAAGGAAGACTAAAGTGCTAAAATCTGGGGGGAGAAAAAATCGTTTTAAAAGGAGATTTAAAAACTGGAATGTAAAGGATTATTGTGATGAAATAGGAAATATAGATTTGTCAAAAATAATACAGGAGGAAGATCCAGATCAGGCCTTGGAAGTATTTACTAACCTGGTAACACCAATTTTTGATAAACATGCTCCTGTAACATTAAAAATGATGCACTACTTTTGTTGTAATTTGTAAACCAGCAAATGTGAGTTATGAAATTGTAGAGACCCCAGAAGGAGAAGCGAATGTCTAAGACAGAAGCTAATGGGAATCTTAATGAATAAACATAAACATAAACATGAGTGAGCATGTGCGTGTGATTATTGATTAAGATGAAATAATTGTGTATCACGATACCTCGATATATGATGTCATCGCAGTTCCATCCACCACGATTCCATTGGAAGACGATTAATGATCATATCGAATTATCCACCTACCCATGCTCTCAAACACTCACTAATATTGAATGCACTGCTTTCTCCTGTCAGGCCTGGGCAGGAATGAGGACTGGTTATGCTGGCTTTTATTCTGAAACTCGCAAAAGGCTGAAAACCAAACTTAAGCTGCACTGAGCTAATAAAAACACAAAACAAAGTCACTCCGAACAGGAGGAAAACAAAGGGACTATAAAATTAGCTTCTCCAAAAAACGAAGCTGACAAAAATGCAATCAAAATCGAAATCACTCTTCAGACGAAGGAAATACTCTGGCAATGAGACAGGGGAAGACACAGACTATATACACATGAGGAAGGGGAACACAGGTGGAAACAATCATGGATCAGGGGGGAATGTCAGTGACACAAGAGTGTAGGTACTTTGGGTTTAATTGGATCAATAGTGTGACTATCAAATTAAATATTTGATAAGGAAAAATTAACAAAGAAAAATTGCTAAAAATTAATAACTTCAATTTATTAAAAACGTCACAGGGAGAACCAATCAAATATAGTGCCTTGACTCACGTTCAGATTATGAGATTGAGTATTCTCAATAAACTTACCGTTGAGTAAATATTAGTTATCACCAATAATTATCAAAGATAATAATAAAAATGACTCTAGTTAAACCAGAGTTCCTCGGGGCACCACCGTCATAGACAGAGTGATAACTAATATTAAAGTCTCATAAAATATATTAAACTACTAATTAAGGGTTAAACACCGATAAATATAATAGTTTAATTAGTTGAAGGATTTAAAAGTTCTTTTCTTAGTAGAAGCTGGCTCATTCATCTTTGTGTAATATTAAATAATCAGACATATGGTAAACACAAACATTTATTAACAGGTTAATAAATGCAACAAACAAAACACAATAAACTAACTAAAGCTAACAGCAAACGTATGTTTGTGTGTATGTGTGTGTGTGTGCGTGTGTGTGTGTGTGAGAGAGAGAGACAAAGAGAAGAGGTGGGGGCTCGGAGAAGGGGTGAACATTCTCTTTGTTACACAAAGGCCGGAAGCCTGATCTCTCAGTTCTTATGACAAAGTTACAATGGTATCTAGCCGTTCATACAGTCCTATAACATGTAGTAATGCCCAGTTGGTGATTAGTTACCAGTCCATGAGATGGGAGATGTTGCGTTGCTTGATGCCAGTGGCTGGTTGAAGAAGGGAAGTTGGAAGCTTGTCTTAGTTGCTCTTAGGCAAAAGAGGATCGCTCTGTGCTGTGCTCAGTTGAGGATAACCGGTTGGTTAACCTTGGTGGTGATCCCATGCCATAGGCCAGATCCAGGGCCGAGGGGACAGCTGGTCTCCTGGATCAGGATCGCGTAGAGTTGGAGAAGAGCAGGAGGAAGATCCGGTAGAAAGTTCCAGTAGAAAGAGAGCGAGAGATGGGGGGCTCCACTTTATATAGGCCCAGGTGATTTCATAGTCCGGGGGTCAATTCAGCCAATGAACAGTTTGGGTGCCTTGGAGAATTCACACCTGGGTGTGACCTGTTGTGGGGGAGAGGGCATGGCAGCCAAACTTTTGAGGTCTTTGTTCCAGCAGGCTGTGGCCTACTTTAATCAAACTGAAAGTTCAGGTTTATCCAGAAAATGGACAATCATCTTTGGGCGCCGGTAGCACCTACAAGAGGAAGGGCAAGTGAAACGAGAAGAGAGTTACTTTTCAAAATAAAACATGAAATTCACAAGATGGAAAACCCAGAGGCAGGACAGTTCTCCCCGCGGTGTGACACCTCCAATGATTTCAGGCCTAATCCACCTCAAGGGATTGTGGTTGTGGACAGTATCACTTAGGCTGTACCTGAAAGGAAGTGAGAAAAACTGCAGAAGAATCACATGGGATTTGGTCTGTAAATGGAAACCCGACTCTCATCACTTCATGTCTCTGCTCTCTCTCTCTCTTTCTCTCTCTCTCTCTCTCTCACTTTTTTTTCACTCTTTCTCTCTCTCTCTCCCTCTTTCACTCTTTATCTCTCCCCTCTCTCTCTCTCTCTCTCTCTCTCTCTCTCTCTCTCTCTTTATCTCTCTCTCTGTCTCATCTCTATAAACAATATTTGTCTATGATGTCTCTTGATTGTAACCACTCTCTGTTCATTTGTATTATACTTGTATGCTGGCTGGGTCCATCAGGGGATAAGCTGTGCCTTCCTGACCTGACGTGACATGACCTGCCATCATCACGTCTTTGTGTTTCAGCCCATCAGCCCATCCCTGTTAAGAACATTCATCACACATACCTTCACAAGAGCACTCAGTCCCACTCAATAAACCCCCATCTATCCTTCCTAGGCTTTCTTAATGTAACCCGCAGAGATCCGGTCCTCTTATAATGGGATGTGACAACCCTGACCGAGGGCTGACCTGCCCATCTGACCTGGGTTGTTTTTTTTTGTATGTGTGTCTGTGCATGCACCCTGTGTTTGTTTGCATACACATTATATACAGCAAACTCATAGATGCGTGTGTTTGTGTGCATGTGTATAAGAGGGAGCCAGAGGCCTGTCGGAGAGAATAAACCTCCGGGGTGCACTGCATCTGCTAAGAAAATATCACTCCCTATAGTATACTTCCTTTCACTGCTTATCTATCTTCCTTTCTCAGACATTTACCTCCAACCCCACCTTTGATGAAGTATTGCACCCTCACACAACTTATTGCAGCTTTCGTTTTCTTTAATGTGTGCAAGCCTAGCTTTATGTCTGTGCCATGTATAATGGCTCAGAGATGGTATCATCAGAGACAGACCAGCTTGACTAAATGGGAGCGGTAAATTGACTGTAGTATTAGGAAAGAAGGGCCTCTATCGGGCAATCTGATGGAATCCCATTAAAGAAGGCTTGCAGATGAATATGATTAGCTTTTCATTCCTCCTAATGGAAGCATCTTCTGAAGAGAGGAGGAGATTAAATGTTTTGTAGTGATAGGGCCTTTGTTCCACTGATGGGATTGTTATTGCCTAATTTGGGTAGAAAGACCATTAAAGTTCTTGGAAGGGACGATGAGTGTTCTCTGTAAGCATACTCTCAGTTACGGCTGTGGACCAGTGGTTCACCGTGTGTGGGCAGTGCCTCGCTTTGTTGATGCGAAAAACCACCATCCACTTAAATGACTTCATATTGGGCTTTTTTGCAAAAATCTGTGACTAAAGAGGTTTCATCTCCTTTCTCAAAATGAACTAAATATTTTTTGTGTGTTTGTGTTTGTGATAAACGTGTGTGTTACCATTCTGCATGTTTACTCTCTCTAAAACTCCATAATAGAAGTGCTTCGTTAGATCATAAAACCACTATGAGCACAACTTCTTAAGCAGATTATTGTTCATTTATGGCGAGACTCTGGGGTACTGTCTGCCAAGTCTTCATATTACAACCAGCACTATTCTGTCTGATCTGTAAAAGTGGAAGAATTGCTAAGTGTTATTTGGAAAAATGTTTTTGGATAGCTGCAACACATGGACTAACTTTTAAAGTATAAATAGGGTTTTTCTAGCTGTTGATTATCCTTACTACACAAACATCCTCATCCTTATTTCATTAGGTTGCTTTGATGCATGCTACTCAAACAGGACACATACATGTAGTACGGAAGTGATATTATAGACTTTTTTCAAATCCTTTTTTTCTTTTTTTACAGCTGAACATGTTGCGTTGGTGCATGATGTTAGCTTAACCTCTCAGTAATTCTACCTAACTGTGGTTTATTCACAGCACAGTTCGCTGACACTCCATTTCTTTCCCTCAATTGTCACTGTTTATGACACATCACATTGCTTTCTACAGGGATGAGTGTGACGAGCCGGAGAAGAGACATATTCTCTTGCAACATTTTGTTCCTGTCTTTCTGGCTTTGCTTCTGCTGTGACTTTTCCTGTCAGCCTCTCATGGCCGACCAAACTGCACATTTATAAAATATATGTTCACAGATGAGTGTCTCCATGAATCATTATCTCATTTTTCTTTTAAACCAAGGGAATCTGTAAAATGCACACAGCAACATGCCTAGTGGTTCTTAGTACTTGTACAGTTTGATTGGATTGGCAATAATAATTTTATTTCACAGTTTAAACACAAGCTACCATGAGCCTTGTTTTTCTTCTGAAAATTATTTGATGAATACAAAGGAAAAGTAATTGTTTGCAAAAAGAAGGTCATTCTTAAGAGTGCATTATTTTATCTGAGACTTCCAGATTTATACAGCTCATTATAGAGGAGAAAAGATTTGTGCTCAAAATCCTATCTTGATTTAAACATCTTTCTTGTCTTTACCTAATTAGCTAGATGCTTAAAGGCCGTTATTGTTTCAGACTTATTTGTGGGACTTGTAGTCAGTTCTAATACATATAGTAGAACTTCTTGTTTAGCTGGAAAACAAGGACAAATTTCAAGCACTTTTTACTCATGAATGAGAAATTAAGACCATTTGAAATAAAGGTTGCTCTTGAAACATAAGTCATGCTCTTATAGCTGTTGAATTTCTTCAACTTTTCCTGCAGTCTGGAGTGGGGGAGGGTTAATATAGTTATATAATTATGTTGTCTATCTTTGAAGTCAAGATGAGATTGCTTTTGACTTGCAAATATTTTGAATTGAATTGGGCTAAATGACTTTTGGGAAATGTCCCTGGCATTCACCGTGTCCTCCTTATTCTCTTCTCTAAAGGTTAATAGTATCTGCTCTCAGAGTCTGTGGACTTTACTGTGCAGTCAGGACTTTGGTAGGAGCCTCTCCTTTTCTCTTGGAGTGGGATCAAGTCAGCAGGTCAAGCTTTATTCTGGTGGGGATGGGCGCATTCAGCATGGAAAAGTCTAAAAAAAAATAGAAAAGATGAAAGAGAAATTTATATGCAGCTAGTTGAACTCTTATATAGTGTGTCAATGTCTCTGTGATTTGAATGACCTCCAGTGGGCTGTGTGTGAGCTACTACTGAAAGATTGTGTTAAATGCATAATAAGACGTTTTGCTAAATTGTTTCTCTCTTTCTCACCTCTCATAGGTACGGAGACATGGTTCCTAAGACGATTGCAGGGAAGATCTTTGGCTCAATCTGCTCCCTGAGTGGGGTGCTGGTAATTGCCCTGCCTGTCCCTGTCATCGTGTCCAACTTTAGCCGCATCTATCACCAGAACCAGAGAGCAGACAAGCGGCGAGCGCAGAAGGTACAGGTGAGCACAGTTTTAATTCCCTTCAACTGGGCCCCGGAGGGTTGGACCTCAAGATATCCAGACCTCAGAGGGGGAGCTCTGACGTCTCTCTCCCCCAGAGGAGAGGACTCCACAGGGTTCAGGTCTTCCCTTAGACTAATGATGTGTGCATAATGCACATTGACTTACATGCACATGAACAGTATGTGTCTGATGCATATTCAGTGAGTAACTCCATACTTTATACCTTCTCCCTTGACATGCATACCTAAACTGTGACCTTCCTATTTTCCTTTTGCTTTGCATAAATAGATCAGTTTTGGAGGAATTTTCCAATACTAATATACTAGTCATTTGCAAGGTTAGACTACCATGGTTTAGTTCAGGGGTTTCAATGGGATTGAGAGGCAGCTGATCTACCTTAATTACATGTTGTAATTTATATAATATATTTGAAGAGCTCTTTTCCAAAACGAGATAAAAGCCAAATTTTAAAAAAATGAGTTTGTCATGCCACTTTTCACTGCTTCATCAATGTTTCATGCCAAATCGCTATATTTCCATGTTTAAAATGGTCCGCAAGATGCAGTTAATTTCCAAACCGCAACCAGCGCCAAACCTATTTTTAGCCTAAATGCGATACGTCCTCTCGACCAATCAGAATTCAGTGCGATCCAACATGGCGGCGCTCTGAATCGGTACAGTTTTTTGTTTTGTCCGTCCGTTCAACATGTTCAGACTGAGCCATAAACCATTTTGACAAGATAAATTGAATATTAACCAAATGTGTGGGTCTAGGTAAAAAATTTAATTTTCCTGAAAACTATTAAAATGGAATTATAGCGTTTTGGAAAAGAGCTCCTCATTTGAATATGCATATACATTGTATAATATTAAATGTCAGAACAATTTCCTGTTTTATTGATTGTCAAATCCTCAACTAACCATTTATAGATCAGTTATAAGACAGTAACAAGAACAGCTTGTCAGGTTGTAAAGGACTTCTCAGGTAGGTGAATGTCTGTTAGCAGAACACTTTGTCTCCTCTGTCACTGCTCAATAATGGCTTGATAAGTGTGTACCTGATTTATAAAGCATAACTAAATGAGTTATTAATCATGAATGATGCCAATTAACAGAAAGTGGTACCAGAATTAAATAAATTAAATAAGTTGTTATATTGTATATTGCTCAGGAAAAAAAATTGAGATGCCCTAAAATATATAAATAAATGCAATATATTATCTCAATCAGCTTCTCACTATAAGCAAAACGCAAATCACAACCTTTTTCTGACAAAGTTAAAATAGCTTAGGTTATTTCACTAGAGAGATTTCCGTTTGTTCTCTTCCCACCGTTTTGGGTGGGGCTCGGTTAGAAAAAGATGATGTCATCAGAGTTTTGCTACCCTGCTGGATCATTTGGTCACTATGAATCAAATATGATCAGTGATCCCCCACTGATTCCTAAAGAAATTATATGAGTCTCTTTCTTGATCCCATCGACACCCTTGACCTGAGCATAACTTAGGAAGGACTTTTATTACTGTGTAAAAATATCATATTCTCCCAAACTAAAATATCCCTTTAACTCCACAGCCTAAATGTTCACTCCAATCCCATCCAAAAACTCTAAGCCTAAATCCATTACCAGCCTGTCAAACAAGTGAATATCAGCAATTTCCAAATTTTGGTCTGTCCTTATGAGATTTTATCCTTGTACATATAGCGATAAAAACACACACACACACACACACAGGCACAAATTTATAAACAGATTATTTGAACTTGTGTTTAAACTGTGGAAGATTTAAAGATCTTATCTTCCTTTTGACTTAATAGTCCAACCTTCAGACCTTTTAAGAGTAATTTTGGTGTGTGTCCATGAGCCAAACTGGGTATCAGCATCAGCTGGTGCACATACGAAACTAGGCTGGTAATCATAGCTTGAAGGCACTGCTGACAGTTTTGTTTTCCCGAGATGGATAGTAGCGTGTTTGTTTGGAGCTGGCAGACATGCACACACTGACACATATTTTCAGAGTCCATTCCTCTCTCTCATCAGTCTGGTTCACACCTCTCCTAGCAAGGCTTTTTTTTCACTCCCCTTGCCTATTTCTTCTCTGCTCATTTCTGCTCCATCTATTCTCACCCTCCTCTCTCTCTCTCTCTCTCTCTCTCTCTCTCTCTCTCTCTCTCTCTCTCTCTCTCTCTCTCTCTCGCTCTCTCTGTGATTACTGCCATCCATCTCGGCTCCCTGCTTGTAGTTTAAATCTGTTTATAGTCCTGCAGTTCGACCGTGGCCTGACCGCTGCCCAGTCTTAACTAACCGTGACCTTGTCTGCGAAGCAAGACTCCCGTGTAACACAGCCATGTGTGCAGGGGTACAAAAAGACTTGCAGATGACGGATCAAGGGTTGGAAGGTTGGGGAAATTATCTAGATTAAAAAAGCAGATGATATGTATAGTGTTGATGCACAAAAGAGAGAGAGGGGAGGAGTGGTGAGGAGGAAGGCCAGAGGGAAGGAGGGAGCAGAGGAGGCAGGAGGGGAGTAAAGAGGGGTGAATAGCTGGAGGCGAAGTGTGTCCTAATGCTGTGTTCTTTCCTGAAATAGCTATCACCCAGATGAGGTGCTGGCTGGAAGCAAGGTGTGTGTCTGTCTGCCCGTGTATGTATGTGCATCAGTTCCAGAGCGTGAATCCACATCGGTGCGCGTGTGTGTCAACCGTACTTCCTGTCAGTTTAGACCTGACCTTGGTTGGTCCCACCTTCCTGAGTGTTCGCCAATGAGTGACGCAGTGTGGTGCAGTGTACCAAACGGCGCTCAGTACCAGACACCTGCATCCCCGGAAGTACCCACCAACTGACCAGTGTAGCATGACGGTGCTGTTGTCATTAACCAGTACTAAATGACTCCCTCGGGCATTTTGATGCCTCTCTGGCTTGCCTGCAGTGAGGTCAGCTATTTCTTCAAGCACCCATTCATCCAACGGACAGGTTTTCTCTGTTTCATAACAGCATAACTCAAACGCCTTATCATTGCCTTGATAATAATATTCCACCTAGGTGGCTTGATCCTTGAGAGCGTTATTATACTACTAAATGTGATATTTTAGAGCATTTAGGAGACCTGTGTACATTCTATGTCGTTAATTAGCCCCCAGGATTAAGTGTTGCTTAGTATTTAAGCTTGTGTGCTTAAAATCAGTGGAATATGTCTTGAATTACATATTGTGCTAGCTTTAATGGAAGATGCTGTGGGAATTATTTGATTTCCCGTTCCATCTGGTTGTTAACTACAACAGCCTTTCCCCTCTGCCCTTTTAGCCATCTGTGTGACTCAATGGATGGCAACATCAGTCTGTCTACCACTGAAATATCTCAATGATTGGATGGATTGGCTTGGAATTTAGTGAAGACATTCATTGTCCCGAGAGGCTCAATCCTAATGACTGTTGTGATCCCTTGACTTTTTCTGTAGCACCAATATACATTTCATATTTGAGTTAAATATCTTCACAATTATTGGATGGATTTCCATGTCATTTGATATTGATGTTACATTATACAGATTTGATTATACAGATCCTTTGGTAAGCTCCTGACTTTTCATCTATCCTCACCATCAATTGGGTTAGATTTTCAATTTGGCCAATACCCAATACAATAATCTCTCTCTCTCTCTCTCTCTCTCTATATATATATATATATATATATACATATATATATATATATATATATATATATATATATATACATATATATATATATATATATATATTTCTTTCTCTCTCTCTCTCTCTCTCTCTCCATCTATCTATCTATCTATCTATCTCAGATGTGTGTTTAGTGCTACTTGACAAATGCACCTAGCACGGTGACCTGTTAATCTCAAGGTACCCACACCCTAAAGCATACCCTGCTTTATCATCTTTTTTCCATGAGTTACAAATTAAACATTACGCTGTATTGAAGAAGACTTGAAACTGGCGATTGAGACCATAAACTCATTAGGAACATTTTGACTGAGGTATGATAAATCAATTTGCAACTAGTGGAGTCGCTGGAAATTAGAAAGAATGCAGGTTTAAAACACTTTCACATTAGCTTCACTTTCAGACCCGGGAGAAGCGTCCACCTTTATTATACAGTCTATGATTCTTACAATTACCTAGCAACAGTGACACCAGTTTAATCCATGGGGCTTTTGCACATTGAACATGGTAAAAAAAAAATGATACCTGCATGCTGACATTAGCACTTAGCTCAGCCTCATAGCATGGTTGTACACTCTTACCCAGATCTAGACTGCAAATGTCCGTCAGTGGTCATGTGACACTGAAGCTACTACTATAAGCTACTCTATATACCTGTTCAGTCTTGTTGGCAAATTCCAAAGCATGACAGGGAGGTGTTGGCAAACCGAGCCAAGGGTTTTCAGTGCAGTTGTCTAGTGGCAGTAAATGCGCTGTATAGGTTACAGTTTGTCCATGAATAAACACTCCAGCTCCTCCACGAAGTTCCCATGTGTTGCTTGCCTGGCAAAATTGAAGGGATAGTCTGTGGGATTACAAACCAGAGCGTCTAGGTTGCAACATGTAATTAATTTATAATGCCTTTTTCTTGGGCATCTACCTCATGTCTAAAAAATAGACTTGAACCTTGAGCCTTATAAAAACTGCTACTACGTGTTCAGCTCATTACACGTTGCATCACATTAATTTAATGTTCTTTGACTTTGGGTTGACAGACAAAGATCTCTCACACTATTAAAGGTGGTAACCCCAGTGCAGAGGGTGTATGATAGAGCCATTACCATTGTATGGTCCACTCTTTCACTGCTAATGACAACTGGGATCTTTATTGTCCCACCCAAATCATGAATTACTCAGGCATGCCATATCCTTCAATACCCCATTACTACCGTCTGCATAACATGTAGCGTTTTTTAATGCTCCATAACCTTAATGACATATGACCTCAGCCGTTAAGCCGACCGCTTAGCAAGAGTCACTGGTCATTTACAATACCAAAATGCCATTTCCTCAGCGTCTATTACCAGCACGCAGATATATTTCACGGAAAATCCATTCTTCCTCGGATCATTTCTTAGAATATGGCTATGTTTAATTGAGAGTAAAATAAAATAGCCATTCATGATTGCTTTTCACAGTACTTAAAATACCAGGAGAGTGCAGGCAGAAGGAGAAGAAGGGGGAATTATTGCAGAGAGGAAGTGCAGCATTCGTCCCTGAGCATTTTTCTGCCTCTTCTCCATTCTGTTTTTTCTCTCCTCACATGCTTTTCCTCCTCCCCTTTCACATCCATCTTCATTCAGGTCTAATTGTTAGCTGTTCTGGGCTCCCATTACAATTAGCCATCCATCTGGGTGGTGGTAGATAGACAGCCCCTGATCTATCTTCATGCACCAATGAAAGATACACGAGTATGCCACTAGTTGCTGTGTGGCAAGGAGGAACACAGACATATATTCTCTATTCGACCTCTCTATAGTATTCAGTGTCACTATCTTTGTTCTACTATGAATTGAACATTGGGTGTTCAAGTCCTTTCCTGTTTTTACCCTTGATCCCATGAAGTGATCCGTAACAAATGCCCAATCTGCAGGGGTTACTCTTAAATTGCTCCTTGGAGCTTATTTGCATAAAGCTAATAATATCTTTAGGTATGTATAATTACAAATCCTGAATAGTACACTTGAAAGAGGGCAAGATTTAAATGGAGAATCACAAAGGGCAAGTTTTACAGAAGGATTAAAAAAGAGGGGGCATAAATTTAAATGTGCTAAACTTTTAAGTGTACCCATGGAGTGTGTGTGTGTGTGTGTGTGTGTGTGTGTGTGTGTGTGTGTGTGTGTGTGTGTGTGTGTGTGTGTGTGTGTGTGTGTGTGTGTGTGTGTGTGTGTGTGTGTGTGTGTGTGTGTGTGTGTGTGTGTGTGTGTGTGTGTGTGTGTGCGCGTGTGTGTGTGTGTGTGCGTGTGCGTGTGTGTGTGCGCGTGCGTGTGTGTGTGTGTTTCTCTCCTGGGTGACTGTTATATCCCCTCGAACACCTCCCATCTAAGTTGTGGATAGTTTTGCTTTTTTAAAGACATTTTTTAGCATCATTATCACTCTGTCACAGTCCAGTGCTGCTCTGGTGACATGTGGTGTACATCTGTACTATTAATATTTTATAATGGTTTTGGGTCCCCAAATACAACTACTGACACTGCTAGATTTGTTATGTAGGACTTGAAGTTCCACAGTATAAAGTCCTTTTTACTCTCGAGTAACTTGTTTGGGAATGAAACTTTCCCAGAAATGGAGCGGGACAAGCAGCCTTATACGGCAATTCAGGGGTGTAGAGGTAATGTATTTAACATTTGTTTAACAAGGAAGTTACATCCATATTAAAAATGTATTTTACAAGTGAGACCTAGAATCGTCAATGATGATACTCATCAAATTGAAACCAATAAGAAGTGTGTGCAGTTTGAATGGCTTGATGAATCAAACTTGGAGCAAACCACCAAAAAATGTGACATTTCTGATGATAATTCAACCAGTTTAAGCAACAATTAGCTTTTTTTTTAATCTTTTAAAGAGATAGTTTATTTTTAAGTTAGGCTGTATGAGGTTCTGCAAAAGCTCCTTTCCTACTCCAGCTCATAAAGGGATCCTCCACAGTGAACTGCATTTTGTCATCACTTTCATAATTACCCTTTTTTTAAATTTATATGTTGTCTGACCCAAACAGAGGAGCTGCGGTGTAATACGGTGCTTTGCGCAGTTGTGCTTATGCGTAAGAATACGCTTAGATAGACTTGCGCCAAAGGTAAGACATGTTTGACAGCGAGGTAAAATGGTTAAAATATTATAAAAATAGCAAACACTTTAATGTGTGCCTCTTTTTTGGTGGCTAAAATATGTTTTGGCTGAAACCCCTGTCCACAGTAGTACATTGCTTTCCTTTCTGTGTCAGTACACCTGTCTGCTTCTCCAAACTGGCAGTGTGCTAACCATCATCTGCTGTAGGTAATGCACAGATTATGGATGTGTGTGTGCCTCATACAGCCCCACCAAACTATCTCCCATGATTTAACAAACCCTTTTGCTTTATTTCCAAATCACAGATATTGTATAACCAGGAATATAAGCCATAAAAACAAATGCAGCTGTTCCATGTAGAGTTAAACGATTATGGATCTTTCTTTGACAAACGGTAAATCATGAATCTTGCCTCAGGTATAGAGCAGCAGAATTTATATCTCTGTTGTTTTTTTTGTTTCCCGTAATTGTTCGTGCATCTCTGAAAATACACTTGCCATCTTTATTTTACTGCCTCGTCTTTTTCCCACTTTGACTGGAAATCGTTCTCTGGTTGCAGCAGTTGTTGTCATCCACAAACTAAGTGAATTGTAAAATAACTGTCTCTTGCAGCTCTTGAGCATTATAATGGCTCGGGGCTGACATGGCAGAGACAAAACAAAAATAAGCTCTTCGTCGCTCCCTTACGCCCTCATTCTCAGTCACACTCCCTTTGCTCTCAATCATCTCACTATTGTTTTTAGCCCTTCCCCAGAAGGTTGAAGTCATAAGGTGGAGATGACTTCTGCCTGAGAGTGTTTTGCCCTTCTAGACAATCAATAAAGTTGTCTGCACTTTGGAAGAAGGCAGACCATGAGAGGTGGAGGGATGTTGACAGGGGACTTCACTGAGGGAGGTCAAAAGTTCTGCTATGAAATATGTCCTTTGTTAAAAAAAATAAATAAATAAACATCCTCAACATCAACATCACAGCAGCTTGCAGAGCAGAGCTGTACTTTTCCCTATAAAGAGGAGGTAATCCAGGCTAAGCAAAGGTATTTTGTCTGAGTGGTGTTAGTCCGAGGTTAAGCTGTCTTTGCTACAGCTGCAGATATCTGTTGGCTAAAGGTGTTGATTTCCACAGAATCAGTTCTTACCATCACTGAGTTTTCTGCCTTCATCAGCTCCCCGATCGATTTTCTAAAAAGTCAGTTCTTCCCAAATGTCTCTCCTTTTTATCTCACCTCTGACCCTTCTCTTGTTTGTGGCACTATAGTGTGTGCATGCGTGTGTGTGCTATCGTAAAGCAAGTAACTGATTTATGTCCTTATGGCAGAAATGTCAGCATGTATGAAAGCAACTTTTTAGATGAGTGGCAGCTGCAAAACTAAATGTGTGTGTGTGTGTGTGTGTGTGTGTGTGTGTGTGTGTGTGTGTGTGTGTGTGTGTGTGTGTCTGTGTGTCTGTGTGTGTGTGTGTGTGTGTGTGTCTGTGTGTCTGTGTGTCTGTGTGTGTGTGCATGCTCATCAGATGGTCTCCTCTTTCACTTGTATGGTTCCAAGGCAGGCTTGAGGCAGAGCCTAATCTGGTCTCATAGCTCGATTGCTCCACTTTTCACTCAGCCAAATCTTATAAAGGCAGACATGCGAAGCTATAACTCACAAGGTGCCATGAATCTTTTAACTTTTACTTTCAACTAGAAAATTAACTTCTAACAAAACTTCCTGGCAATGCTCAGCATACTACTGCATAGAGCTAAGTGGTATTTTCTTTTAAATAATTAGAGGATATGCCAGTTTATATTCCTCAAATGGTGCTAAAATCAAGTACCTTACAACTTTAATCTTGATGACAAAAGGTGTTTTGTGTGTGTGTGTGTGTGTGTGTGTGTGTGTGTGTGTGTGTGTGTGTGTGTGTGTGTGTGTGTGTGTGTGTGTGTGTGTGTGTGTGTGTGTGTGTGTGTGTGTGTGTGTGTGTGTGTCCTTTACATGGCGTATATGCAACTGTATGTGTTTGTGTGAAGGAATGTGCAGCAGATGCACCTTTTGGCCATGTAACCTTCCACATGGTAATATGTGTATGTGTTAATGAAAGACTGTGTGTCCATGTGTTTCCCTACACTCCTGTATGATGTCAATGATGCTTCAGCAGCAATTCAGGCTCAATCTATCGCGCCGACAGATGGGCCTTAGACATAGGCGCGCCGATCCCTATCAGAGAACTGCAGCAGTAGATTTAATCTCACTGGACATGTTCTTTACATCCCCTTCATTACCCCTGCTCTGCCTGGCAACCATCTCCACAGTCACGGTCATTGTGACCCCAGAGAAACAATTCCATTGGCAGAGCACAATGCCAGAACATGAAGAGGGGTTATCCCAAAGGCCTGTGGGAATGCTGTGCCAGCACTAAATGTACATGGTACAGGTGTAAGAGTGTGAGGGCACAAAGACAGCGAGGAAAACTTGTCAAGGAGAGCTGGAGGGAGAGTGAAAGGGACAATAAGATAAAGATGCAGGAGAAGGTAAACAGTTTAGAGGGAGTTGGGTTTGTTCCGTGCAAGCTACAGTTTAGATTGGCTCCTGTGCATGTGTCCATGTGCACTCCTGTTTATCTGTTTGTCTTTTTTTTAGATTATCAAATCACAGCATGAACTACCTGCAGGTCAACAAACATTTCCATGTTTTAAATGAAACTCAAGTGAGGGAATGAGCATAAATTACCATACATTACCATTCTCTCACTGAGCCAGGTATTTCTGCTGGTATTCTATATGGTCTGTGTGTATATGTATGGAAATGTAGCTATGAAGATGAAATGTGCATGCATAAGCACACATGGAGATATGCAAACACACATCCACACACTCAATTAACCCCCCAGCGGTGCATGGGCCCCCTGCTAAACGAGCTCTCTGCTCATCATTTACACAGCTCACATTATCCTTCGACTAATTTCCCCTCAATGAATCTGTCAGTCTATTTAAAAATGCAGAAAGTGAAGAAGCAACAGAAACACACACACACTCTGCAACAAGTCCGACACCCAGCTCTTGACTTTGACGGGGAAATGGCGGGCATTTCGAGGAGTGAGTGACTCAGATTACACTATCCTATAAAAGAAGTTGTTCTGGGAACAGAGATTTATTGAGACTCTCACGCAGGCCTGTGTAGACAAATGCACACTCAGCCTGCTTCGGGTAGAGCAAAAACCAGAACATAAGAGTAGAATCCTTCCACTGTGAAAAAGCTACTGATGCATAAAGATTTCACTCCAAGGACCAGAGTGTATCTGTTCTCCCTCATATTCCTTCTTTTCTTGTTCATCTCTGTTGCTGACTGCCTCAAAGGAGAGATTTGACAGCGTGAGAGAAAGAGATGGAGAGAGAGAGAGAGAGAGAAAACGAGACTGGACTGTGCAATAACCACGCCGTACGTGTTTGATGACTAAAGACACATTTAAGCCGACACTACAGATGCAGAGCATTATGGTCCTGAACACTTCCTTGATTTATTTTGCTAAACAAAACCGCGAGATAGCGGCATGAAAACAGCCCCAATAGATTGAATTCAGTGTTTTAAATGCAGAATGACGCAAAGCTGCCTAATTCATACAGGATTTGGTCCAAGCTTCCTCTCTTAACAGATTTTCATCCCAAGGAATGTGTTATCGTGTAGTCACCATAAATCATTCATAAGAATCACAGGAGATCAGAGTGAATTCATCACAGGAGATCAGAGTGAATGCTTTAGTAGCACATGTTTGATTTGATCCATAAGATCACAACTAAGATATCAAGCATGTGAATGTGCTGTAGTTCAAATTAGTGGGATGTGTATGGTGATACGCACTCATTCTGACAAAGGATGTTGTATAGGCGCTGACTAACTTGGTGGTCTCTATGGTCTCTTGCTCTTTGCAGAAAGCCCGTTTGGCCAGGATACGAATATCCAAGACGGGAAGCTCCAATGCCTTCCTCCACAGCAAACGCAACGGTCTGTTCAACGAAGCCCTGGAGTTCACGGTAAGACCACCCTCTGATCCACAGACACCACAATGCTTCACATCTTGTGTCTCATCACAGTTTTCCTCAGGATTACCCAGTCACATACGACATATTTATATTTGTCACTTTTTAACTGATAACTCCGAAACCCTGACCTCTGTGTCTCCTCGGAAAAACGGTTCTAAGGATTTCAAAGCGGTACTTGTTTGTCCCTCCTTTTAATTATCCGTTCTTAGAATGCACCCAGCGTCCTGTCAAAGTAACTAACTGTGATCTCATTCGATAAGCAGGGCTTCTAATGTGAGCATCTCTGAGCCAGGCTGCCCAGCTGCCCAGCTGAGGAACATGCTTCAGGCGATGCAGTGGGAAATGTAAACACAATTCCTTGCCTCACCAAAATGTTGCGGTTGACAAGCACTATAATGGCCAAGGGCTGACACAGCGCAAAAACAAAAACAAGTGCTTCTTCCTCCTTATGTGTCTCTATAGCTCTGTATCTCTTCAGTAGCAATGGTTGGATATAATCTGAGTGGCACCAGTGTTTATTTTCAGGGTTGCATAATGCAGTCGATTCATATTGATATTGCCTTGAGAAACAATATGCTGCAAAAGCTGCACTATTGTTTTTATATATGTGGTTATGTTTCCATTTATCTTGATTGCAAGCAGAGGCTCGTGAGTAAAGGTTGTCTGCACCATATGCTGAATGTTAAAGTTGCTTTATTGATTTTTTTTGAAGATTTAGGATTGCTTCTCAACACGATGGTGTTAAGAGAAACTGTTAAGTGAGACTCTTGACACTGACATGGATACACAAAGTTTTGCTGCTTGTTTTATTTATGACACTCGGAATTTTCTTTTTTATAATTGTTATAGTACTAGTTTTATTGTGAAGATTTGGCTTTATTTTAGATTTAATTTACTGTGCAGTGCACGAATTATGACTACACATTTTATAGTCAAATATATAACTAATAATGTTGAAATTTAAGAAATATGACTTATAGAGCAATGCAAGTTTGGCATGTATTCTGTAAGCTCTTGTGATTTCCCCATTTTACCAACAAACATAGCATTAACAGCTTATTTAAAGATGTATTTATGCTCAGTAAAGTAATTATTGTTGTCCAACTTAAGAATAATTCTAAGGTAGCTATTTTACCAACAACATGTACAACACTATGCGGAGCGACAGTGTGTTTTGTCGCCCAGCAGATCAAGCTGTTTCCACTCTCTACAGTATGGTGGCCACCTGGGTGGTGAGCCACAGCCGCCTACAGACAGACTGCTGATATGGGCTTGCAGTCGCATGTATAGAGAAAGACAGAAATAACTCAGGCTAAAAACCTTTGTTTTATTGCTGTGTTAAGTGCAGATAAGCAGTGTGAACACAGGTGAGCGGTCTTGGCAAGGACAAACCGAGTCATCAGCACAGGAATGTACCCTCTGAGCAAAGAAGCTTCTGCTTACAACATCGCCCCACTTAACAAACAGAAAATTGCTAGTACAAATCTTCCAAACATGGCATTTTCCTTGCCTTATGGCGGTGTTGTGGAGCATGCAGGATCAGGGAGGTATTCTTTGTTTTTGTTTTTTACAAACAGCTCAATCACAGATTCTGCTGGGGAAGACTGATGCAACCCATTGAAAGTCTGTATATGTGAAACCCCGCTTTACTTCTGACAGGAACAATGATGGCATTCTGCAATAAACTCAAGAGACCTCTACCCAGGCTCAAGCTAAGCCTATTATAACCAATATTTATAACAATTATTCAGACTAATCTTTGTTTTCTGTGTACTAGCTCATCCCAAAACCCTATTTAGATGTTACGGATATTAAACTTTAAATCCTGTTTGCATAACATTATGCTTAATATAAATTAAAATGGAATCTGTTGCTAATATTAGTTGAGGCACAGAGTGTATATAAAGCAAACAGACAATAAGAGCTTCATGATATGATATTGTTTATGTTTTTAAGTATGAACTTTATTGTCAAACATAGCAAATTCATAAAAATCTGATTTTTTTTGGGTCAAATAGAACAAACACACTGTACTGACAAATATTTACAGTCAGATATTGTTTTTATTGTTTTGGCTGGTTTCTTTACTGTGCGTTCCAGCAGTAAACTTATTCTCTGAATCACCTCACCGCTTTCCACAGAGCCAAACCACCACAGAACTAGAAATAGCACCCACTTGTTCATGCACGGATACACACACACACACACACACACACACACACACACACACACATAAAACACCACGGCATAGAGGAGAAAGAACATGGAAAACAAGTCCTTAACGAGTTGCCCGTAGCCAGCCTTTGCAATAACAGAGATGGAGGTGAAATTTCACAATGGAAATTTTTATACAGTATGAAACGCATATACTGTATATCCATTCGGAGCGTGTTGTGCTAGAAGTCTCCCTTCCAGCACAGATCAATGCACTGGCTCCACTAAAGTTAGCAGACATGCCTCTCAGGGTCAGAATAGTAATGTTCCTTGTGAGTGACTGGCATGACTGAGGCCCTGTGTGTTCTCACTGCTGAACTACGACCACAAGTAAAACTCTGTCTGTTGTCCTTTTGTCTCCTTCTCCAACTGAAGCAACTTCCATACAAGATGAACCTTTCAGAACAGGTACTTGGACAGCAGCCGCCCGCGCACCAGCACTGATTAGTGTCTTCCTTAAAAAAAAACACTAATTTTGTGTGTGTGTGTGTTTATTATAGAGTTCCACTGAGGAGGAGCAGCAGTTAACCAAGTCCACCTCTCTACTAGAGAGCCAGCACCACCACCTGCTGCACTGTCTGGAGAAAACCACTGTGAGTGCACACATAAACACACACACACACACACACACACACACACACACACACACACACACACACATTAATATACAATAATATCTCTACTAATGACAAATCAAAACAATGTGCACAATCATTTTTTCCCCGGAATCACACAAAAAGTAAATGTGTAGATCTTAAAAGTCCCCTAATATGCTAATGTTCACAGCCATACTTTTTATTTTGGGTTGCTACTAGAACAACAACATTTTCTCATACTGTCTGTCTGAATATACCTGTATCAGTCTTTCAGCAGCCACTCTCAGTGAACGGCTAGCTAACCGGCCTTCACCAAGCTGACTGACAGCAGAAATGTACTGAAGAAATTGATTGGATTGAGCGTTTTGATACTTTCACAGTGTTTGCACAGCATCTAGACCTGCTTTAGAATTTAAAAAGACATGAAAATGTTACTATTTGCAATATGGGACCTTTAAAATAATTAATATCAGGATAAACCCCAGCTTGTGCTATCATCCATATGCTTCTGCCTAGATGTGGCTCATTAGTTGAAACTAACTGACAACCAGACTTAATCATTTGTATAGATCTTAAGTATTTGTATGTGCATTGGCAAGTACAAGTGCAGCCCACTGTAGCGTGATGTCTGGTACACTGCATTTCACTTATGCAGCACTCACAGCTTGGTAAATGAAAGAATCTAGCATACTCTGCTCCAAACTCACCCAAACTCTAATTTTTCCACTTTGTATACTTGCGAATATGGACCAAATAGAGGTCATCATGAATGTGAAGTTAAATCTGAAATAACTGATTTGTTTTGGGTAATTACGGACAGCTGAAATGAGCTAGAAACACAACACTGACATGCTATACCTTTAAAGTTGATATGGCAATTCTGAGCTACAACACACACATATACAGCACACACACACCAATATAAAAAACGAATCACACATTTTCAAAAGAGTTATTGACCCAGGCTATGAAATAGAAAATGACAGGCTATATCAAGCTGTATACAGTACAAGGTCATAAATATAAATGTTGTAAATCAATAACATCTTTTTTTTATGACTCTCTTTCTCTCTATCTTCCTCCCTGTGCTGGTCACATTCTCTTCTTCTTTGTTTGTAGAACCATGAGTTTGTGGACGAGCAGTATTACCAGCAGAGCTACCTAGAGGCGGGACTGCAGAATTACCCGTCTCAAAGCCCCTCCCTCTCCAGCCAAGATGGCGTGACGGGCACGTGCTGCACCCGCCGAAGCAAGAAGCACCACACCCCTTTACAGAATGCCAGTGCCCCGGCGCACATGCAGCCTTTGACACATGCGCACAAACACCAACAATGCTTGCAGGAGCTCAGCACCATCCACATCCAGCCCCTCAGCACCAGGTGAGCAAAGGATTTCTAAAAGGAAAGGGCAAAACACTCTTATATCCTTCAACTTGTGTGCTATGATGATAAAGTGATGTATGGCGTTAAATACATACTTTGTTACTCTTACACAGTTTTATACTGTATAATAAGATTGTGATGTGTAGACAAAGAAATTGTAGATATGATCTGTTTGATAGTCAAAAAAAAGTCTGTATTTAGAAGCCAATTAAGAAAATATATATGGTATCATCTACAAATCCACTTTTTCTTATGTTTTGGCTTTCATCATCTGTACTGGTATTGACACATCCTAGCAAGTAAATTCTAACCAGATCAACTGTTAGAGCTAATGGCCACTGTAATAATAAAAGAGTCTTTCTAAGACTAATTAGCCATCATTCAACTAATGGCAACAAAGAGGCACTAATGTGCTGTGATTGTCCCCACAACATAACCGCAATTGTTCTTAAACTTTCAGTCATGACACACAATATTTCGCCCTCGCAAAGTGCTTTTATAGTGACTGAATCTGCATATTATTTTCTCCAATAGTGAATAAAATGCTTGGTCTGTTAGATGTCAGACAATTGTGAAAACCGCCTGTATGTATTCAAGTGTTTGAGTATTTAAATAGCTTATTTGATTCAGCCAAAACCCAAAGACACAATATATACGTAAGACAAAGAAAAGCAGCAAATCTTCACACTTGCGAAGCTACAAACAGTCAAGCTTCTTTTTCTGTTGATCGACTAATAGATAGTTTGCAGTTCTATCACAAACACCTGTCTACTTGCCACACAGAAGACACAGAGCAATTGGTCCACCAACACCAAATAGGGGGGTGTTCAATGAATACTTCATCCTGAAAATAATAATTTTCCGCATGCCTCCATGGTGAAAAAAGAACGATTGCCTGTTCACCACAGAGGCATGTGAGAAAAAAACATTTTTCTTCAAGAATTCCAGGTCACACAGGATGAGTGATTAATATACAAATGATCATTTCAAGGGTGAAGAATTCTTTTAAGCTTGCTTGAGGCTTGTCTTTTCTCACCAGCCAGTTTGCTTTGGCTCTTCTATTTTTTTTGCGTTTAACCTTTTTTTGCAGGAAACAACTGACCACAGTTTAATTTAGCAGCTAACAGCTGTAGAGCAGAGCTGGGTGTTGGTTCTCAGTGGGTTTGACACTACAATCAACACACACAAATACACCTGAGTTGTTTTAAAAGCTCTAAAAAAGTGTTGACCCCATTCTCATTAATGGTTGATTTAAGGGTTGTTTGCTCAATTTGAAAGGTCAGCTTGTTAAGGGCACGTCTCTAAGACAATTATATCCTTTGTGAAACAATAAAAAGCAACCTTGTACTTAAACCGTAGCTATCAAAAGAAAGAGGAGGGTTTCTCATTACATAATTTTTCTCAACCAAAACTGGCCACTTTTAGTGAAATGTTTCTGCATAAGCCTTTACATTTCTGATCCCCTTTCCTTCCTGTAGCCGCTCCAGTCTCAACATGCGCGTAGACGAGCCAGCATCCCTGAACTGCCAGAGCAGCCAGATCACCACAGCAATCATCAGCATTCCCACACCGCCAGTGACGACTCCTGAGGGCGATGCTCATCTGCCAGCAGGCCCCATCCACCAGAACGTTGTGAAGGTGTCCGCACTGTGAAGACTAGAGTGCAGGCGCATCACGCAGAAAGACAGATAAAGACTCATCGAGACAGACTGAGGGACAAAGGAGGACTGGGAATGATGGAGGAGAAGGCATTCAGAGTCCTAGTCTGGCCGTGGTGGAGCCTGCCCCCTGCTGGTCATGTACTGTACCGACATGGACTCCCTGTACACAGACAGAGGATGGCTTTTAGATACAGTGTACTCGTGTTAGTGGTTGGTGTGCGTATGTGTGCGTGTGTGAAAGAATGGAGATTACGTGTAGGGAGTCGTTTTAGATGAGGAGGCGTGTGAGAGTGTGCCTACCAAGTGTTGGAGATGAGATCCCACCCAGAGCAAGTCATGTGTCACTGTGCACAAAGCACCTTTTTATGATTTCTGCATCAGTTTGACTATTAAGGTCTTTTTTTTAGCAGGATATATAAGGGAAATGAAGAAAACTCAAAGGTAAAGGAAATAATAATACATTATCATGTTCTTATTTCTTAGTAGGATTTAATCCTACCCTTTTAGTTTTGTGTCATTTTGGTCCACTCACCTGTTGATAGATAAATACGCCATTATTTTCAGGTTTCAATATTATTCCACTTGAGTGAAAATCCTTTAAAAGATGAAATATGGTAGGTGTCTGTGATGGCATTACCAATATGTTTCATATGAGTGTATGTGACTTTTTGCTAGATGTTTTGGATAGGAGGTGTGTGTGTGTGTGTGTGTGTGTGTGTGTGTGTGTGTGTGTGTGTGTGTGTGTGTGTGTGTGTGTGTGTGCGCGCGTGTGTGTGCGCGTGTGTGTGTAAGAATGTGTTTAGCTTAGTTGATTGAAAATGTGTGTTTCAATTCTTCTGGAGGTCTCTATGGCTCAGTATATGGTATATTTGACTAGCTGCCACTCTGAAGAGTACGTCCTATTCATTTCTGTCAGAAATTCTCAGCTGCGAGCCTTTTTACACTATGTGCCTGTTGCTGGAGTAAAAAGAGATTTATTTCTTTTTATAGTTTTTTGAACCGCTGTCCCTCCCTGTTATTTTCCCCTTTGGCTGCTACAGCCCGTCAGACCTCAAATAACTCAATTATCTAACAAAGAAACCAAAAAAAAAAAGTTTTGAATTTAAATCACCACTATTAAAAGCACAAGGCTTTCGCTGGGAATTTCTGATACAAATGTGTCCTGAGCCCAGGTTCTTTGTGAATATTGTTAATAGAATATTTTGTAATATTTGACCATTGTTTGGCAGAACCAGTGAAGCTGTCTTCTTGTTCGCTCTCTTTCTCCCTCGGTCTGTCTTTCTCTCTTCCTCACTCTCCTCTTTTTCTCTCTCGTTGTTGTCCTGTTGTATCCCTACCTCCTGTGTGAACAACAGTATGCTTTCAGTAGTCTTTATAGCTGTCAACGTTTTTTCTTCCCCAAACTCAGCGGGCATTTTTCAAAGTTGTTGAGTATGTGTACTCTGTGTGGTTAGAAAACTTGGTGTTTGTACTTTTTGTCCCCCTTGGTGTTTCAAAGGATTTTATTTACTTTATCTTCTGGAGAACTTAATGCAGGGAAGTCTGTTGTAACGGTGACCGCAGAGACCCACAGAGGACACTGAATGAACTATCCGCAGATCTCTGTCACCCAAGATGTGCTATTCTGTCTGTTCTCTCAACTTGCAGCCCTAACATGTAAATTTAGTGTGACTAATCATCAAATCCCATCATTTTGTAACAATGGACGGTAGCTCTGTTAACCTCCTAACTGATGCATCTCTGTTGACCTTGAAAGTCACCCTGAGTCCAACAGCTACATTAGATGGTTAGGTTTGTCTTTAGGTGAATGAGACCACTGCTTCTCCAACGCAGGATAGATCAGTTTCAGTTACAGCACTACGAAGCACCTACTTCTTCTGCTTCACATAGGTGAAATAAAATATTGATCAAGAGCACACAGATGGGGCAAAAGATACATTAATATATCAGCATACTGTCCATATCAGCCAAGAGAATATTTCAAAAGCAATACTGGAATTGGACTAATATTATGTCTGCCCATATGTAGCTGATGTGAAACTTTTTTTGTTTCGTTTTTCAGTAGAAGTAGATTAACAACTTTCACACTGGCAGCAAAATGTATAATGAACTTTTTAAAACAGTATTTAATTACCTTAAAATGGAGACATCAAAAAAGCTTAACCAGTTTTACACGCATTTGTATGAAGACTTATAGAAAAAAACAAACACATATCATTATCATATCAGCTGACATAGGTGGAAATGTATATCATAATTGGTACCATATCAGTGCATCACTACACAAGAATGTAAGGTCCCTTAGACTCCTCTGTTGTGCTTTAGTTCCCTCCGATTCTGATGCTATTACCAACGCCCCCAAAAAAGCCAAAAAATATTATACGGTGTTGGAACAGGATGTGTTTTACCTCTGACTACCAGAGACCATCAGTAGTACTATTGCTGGTAATTTAGTACTGTACACAGAGACAGAAGCAGCCTAGTATTAGAATTTAGTCAAACTGTGCGCAACCTTACCTGAAGTTTAAAAAAAAAAGAAAGAAGACAGGCACACACAAGCAGAGCTTTTTCAGTGTAATTTCAAAAGTCGGTTTGAAGACATTGACTTCATATTCACAGCATCAAGTCCGACATTAGAATCCATTGAAAACTACAACAAGGGTATGACATAGGTAACGGCAGAAGTGAGGTTCCCTGCATTTTTTTTATTGCTAGGACAGTGATTAAACGTGAGTTATTTACCGCTTTGTGTCAGCTGCACTTATGAATGACACAGTTATTATTATGTAAGCATATTTCCGCTCAAAGTGTCAAAGGATTGCATTTTTGTTTACAAACAACAAAAACAGAGGTCTGTGATTGTGTTTGTCTCTCTCTTTCTCTGTTATGTACTCTCCTTTGATTGTGTTTTTTTCTGGGCTCAGTCAGTTTTCCTAACTCTTTGCTTTGCCCTCCTATGCCACCTGTTGTTGTTGAGACTACTGCTGTGCGTATCTTGTCAGGTGTTGAATATTATTTATGACCATGTCTTGTGTCCCGACTGTGAAACGCCTGATAAAACATCTATATCTGCCACAAATACAAAATTCTGTAAGCTCTCTTCTTCATCCGCCTGTAAATCACTGTATGTTTGTGTGTGTTTAAACACAAAACAGCGGCTTGCGCATTTTTAGCTTCAATTCAGAAAAGTGCAATACATGTGGACCAAATGTTCATAAACCGCTGAACGTTCAGGCCATCCGTTTGAGGGGACACCTTGGGATGGAGGAGAGGATCTTGCGGAGTTCCGAGTGAAACTGTCTGGTAACTAAAGTATAGATGAGGGGATCCACTGCAGCCTGCACACAGGTCAGCACCATAGCTGATGTCTCCAGCTCCATCAGCAACTATGGGAAAACAGGAGAGGGCTTCATTAGCACAATACCATTCCATGTTTCTGCAACAAACAGCTACAGCATGATCTAGGGCCCACGTCATTATTTTCATTAATGATTAATCTGTTGATAATTGTTTTTTTAATGATATGACTTATCAATTAATCACCATTTCCCAAGCTGATATCTTTATATTGCCTGTTTTGTCTGACCAAACAAACTCAGTTTATGTTTATTGGATAATTGCTTTGGCAAAACCTTTGGTAATTCCTTGATGAATCAATTATATAGTGATGCATCATTGCCCTTTACACTGAGTAATTAGAAAAATAGAAATAGCTGTGCAATGCGTTGCAACAGCTTGCAAAAAAAGTGTTTAAAATTATTTTGTTGATACTATTGACTTGCTTGTGTTGTTTCTGTGGTACCATTTTGAGGCTGTGGCTTTGTTGTATTATTTGGAAAGAAGTTTCTGATATTGTGTACAGGTCCTTCGGAGAACAGATATAAGAAACATTACATCTTACAGTCACACTGGCTTGCATTAGACTGCACATTGTATTTTAAATTTGTATGGACAATTGCAGTAGTAGGCTAATGAAAAAAATCCTGCTACACTCACGTTGTCAGTGTCCTGCCACGAGATGACGTTCATTAGTAAAATGACAACCATAGGCACCCAGAAGAGCGTGAACGCAATGATTATGTATCCAAAACGCTGGGCCAGCTTCCCCTCCATCCGTTTCTTTCCCCGCTCCCTGGCCCCAGGTGTCAAAAGACACACTGCCCCCACAATCTCCGGAGGTCTCCCCGGGGCGAATCTCGAGGATGAGCCCGCAAAGGGAGCACTGGCTTCGGCCACCAAGAGCACCGTCCGGCCGGGAGGCAGCGGGTTGAAGGAGCCCGGCGGAGCTGACCGTGGTGCTGAAGCAGGAACACTTGGACGGCCCCACACGTGCTCCGACACCGTCGGCCTCAGCTGGATTCCCCGACTGAACACTTTCTTTCGGTGCAGCTTTACAACTTTGAATATCCGTACGTAGTGGATAACGATCACAGTGAGAGACAATCCCCACAACGGGACCAGCACGTAGGGTCCAAATGGATCAGAGTATTGAAGACGCTCGTCGCCATGACCCCCGAGGTGAGGACGGCAGAGCATGTAAAAAAGCGCCTTTTTGGAAAGAATCAGAGAAATTATAGCCAAAACGAGGCCGCACGCCCAAATGGACAGGATCCAGAGGCGGACCCTCGCTTTTCTCCTCTCTGTTTGGAAAGGAAACGCGATGGCCTGGAAGCGCTCCACGCTGATGCTGACCAGAGTGAGCAACTGGACACAGCTGCACAGGGCATAGGTGAACTGCTGCAGGGTGCACACAGACACCGACACCTGGCTGTCCTTCCCATAACGCAGAAAAGAGAAGAGCAGCAGCGGCGTGTCCACAGAGCACTTCAGGAGGTCACTGGCTGCCAAGCTGACCAGCAACGCGTTGTTGAAAGTCTGCAGGCTCTTGGTCCTGAAAACAACCCAACAAATCCATAAGTTCCCGGGTAAACCCAAGACTAATGCTAAGGTTAAGACTGTGCAGTTGAACAGGAAAAACAAAGTATGCACCAGAGTCTCATGGTGTGGGGTTGTTTCATTCCAGAAAGCGTGTTCCTCCATGATTTCGGCTGTCTGTGTGCGTCCTTTAATGAACTCTTTGAATGTGGAAGATCTCTTTGGCTCAAGCTACACACATCTGTCTCCTGGTTACAGTCCATCTCAGTGTGCTGCAGTATAATAGAGCCATTCACCTTCCTGCACGATGACGATTTTAAATTGGTGACTCAAACGCTACAGATGGTAAAAAATGAGCTGAAGTGGGCCCCTGGTTTTAAATTAATTTATTCAAGGGTGTTTGCCTTTTGTTCTGCCCGTACTGATTGGTTGAATGGACACTGTTGATTAGCCTGTAATCAGGAGCATGTGCATTGTCTGACCTTGCCATGCCTGCTGAAGAGATTACATAAAGTAAATTACAGTCGTGCTCCCCCTTCTTCACCTTCCTTTTTAAACATCAGTTTTTTTTATCAATAGCTATAGTGATGTGGATGCTCTGTATACTCTAAAGCTCAAACAAAGAAAATATAGATTATATAACATGATTGTTTCATAGCTTGTGAATGTGTGACGCCATAACAAAAGAGTGCTTTCAAATAGATGCTCCTTACTGGTAATTTATTAGAAAAGTAATTGGGACATACATATATGGTATGAATTCATTGAAAAATACACAAAAAGTGTAAGCGCAACGCGTTAGAAGAGGTGCAAATGTTTGTACTCAATTCGTTTTCCAGGGGGGGATATTCAGACACATTGTCTCACTAGAAAACAGCACGATTGAACGTCCTGATTAACGATACAGACATTTCAGTGTTTCAGGAGTTCTTCCATGTACACAGCATTCATACGATAAGCTGCCATCCAGTTGTGGGCTATACTGTAGTGGCTTTGGTAATCTCGCTCTTGAAAAGTTGACATGGAAGCGTAGTAATCGTTCCAGGCTCTGTAGCTGGCTCTCCAGTAACTTTCAGCACTCCACTCCTCCTCGTCCTCCCCATTATCGTCATCATCATCTACTTCTACTATATCCCTGACCCTCTTCTGCTCTCTGTTCATCTTCCCTGGAATGTTTTTAGTCTGTTTCACAATCTTTTCTTTAATCTTTCTGCTCTTCTTTTCTGGAGCTGTCTGACTGGGATGACCGCTTGATTTAGCAGTTGGTACAGATTCATAGTCAGGCAGAGGTGAAGCTCTCGCACTTGATGCACAGGTTGTCTGGGGATACGTTTTGGATGCAGAAGAAGTATGCGTTTTGGATCCTGAGGTCTCTGCCTTTGATTCCCTCACATTGGGTGTTTGTCTAGCTTCAGTCTGAGGCTCAGTGATTGCCCTGTATTTACTTCTGCTAGCCTGATTTGTCTCATCATCCTCTTCAGATTGGGAGTTTAAAGAAGCAGAAAATGACCTTGGAGGTGAAAAGTCAGACTTCCACTGTTCCCTGTTTTGTTTTAAACTTTGAGCTCCGCTGTCCGTCAGTGTGAAAGACTCAGTATGCCCGTTGTGATCACCGTCCTCTCCACCTCTGAACTGCCTGATGACCTCAACTGACCTCCCCAAACCTGTGGTAATGAAGCTGTGGAAGTCTTGCTCAGCCTCCTCAAAGGTCATAAACTTTGACCTAAAACTCTTGAATGAGCTGAGAGGAGGGATCTTCGGCAGAGCGTCTTGCAGCTCTTTTCGAGTTGGCATAACCCGAGGAGAATGCTTTGGGAGAGTGTCCTTTGCAGGAGATGCTCTTCTAGTATTCCCTTCACAGTATGCTCCCAGTCTGAGTGCTGAATGTTTTTTTTCTGGCTTCCTTTGACCACTGTGCGCCAGAGCTTGATCCGTGACTCTGTGCTCCAGAGCTTGATCCGTGACTCTGTGCTCCGGAGCTTGATCCGTGACTCTGTGCTCCGGAGCTTGATCCGTGACTCTGTGCTCAGGAGCTTGATCCATGACTGGCTTGGCACGTTTCTTCTTCTCTGTCCTGGAGGAGAGCTGAGGTAAGGGGCCTGGAGTGAAAGCCTCAGCGCAGACATCCCAGTCACACGGCTCGTCCATCAGCCCAGGCTCTATGGTGGCTAAAAGGACAGAAGACAAACTGTTATTACTTTTTCTTTTAAAGGGTTAAAAGCTACACAGGTGAGATGTAAAACACTTCACAGACATGTGGGCAGGACTCACAAGGTAACGCAGACAAACTCAGGCCGCACTTTTGAGCAATGGCCATCATCTTGTTCTCCTCCTCCCCATGGCAACAGTAGGTCACAGCCAGCCCCTGGGTTCCTACGAACAAAATGTATTCTTGATGAGAACCCATTCAAATAAAAGGAAGAGATAAAGGAGAGTGTACGAAGTGTGTGTCCAGAGATAGCAGTTAAGTACACGCACACAATATTGTGAGATCTCACCTCACACCTAACCAGGATAGAAACTGATACCTGTATCATCAACAGGTTGCTTCTATCGAAATGTGGACCATCTTGGGTGATCTCACAAAATGTGTAAATGCTGAATATTACCCGCTATAACACTACTTGCTTGCTTGACTTCTAGATCCCTCACTGGCTGCTGTCAGCCTGCTCAGCCTGTCAGTCTTAATCAGTGAACCAACTATCACAATGAGTTCTGGGCTTTCTACAGTTGAAGAAACTGTTCTTTTTTAAACTTTTTGGAACAATGCAATGCCAGTAGTCCTTGACCAGACCTCTATGGCCACTAAATATACCAAACCAGAAATTTAAAGTTAATAGAGGGTCAGTTCTTGAGACTTTTTTCCCCAATTCTAAATGCTTATTTCTGCTTTAACCAAGCAGTATTGGAGACTAACCGAAGCGGCCGGCCCGTCCAATTCTGTGCATATACGTCTCCCAGTCTTGCGGCACATCCAGGTTTATCACCAGGTTTACTTTCTCTGCATCTATACCTCTGGAAGTCTGACAGAAAGGCAAGAACAGAGAGAAAAAGACCAGGATTAAAGATGCTGATCATAACACCCAAGACTTTAACACTTTTAATGAGATCCATAAAGACAAGAAGTAAAGAGGATGTGTGCGTCTCACCAGGTCAGTAGAGATGAGCACCCTGCACTGGTACTGCTTCAGTTTTGACATGGCCTCTAGTCTCTGGTCCTGAGTGAGACCACCTGGACACATTATCACACACAGTCACATTGAATAAAATCACATCAACTGGAATCAGCTCTGCTAAGACAACGGTTTAAAAAAATAATATTTGCAAAAGGTAAAATCACTTTTCAATGAATGCTTCAAGATCCTGTGTATGCATTTTCCTTGATATATTCATTGCTAAGTCTATAGGATGTAAAAAAACAACAACAATAATGACAAGTTACACAGCCCCAAACTGATGGACATACAGAAGACAGAAATTCAAGATAATGTAACCACCAGATGTTTGATATTTTTACTTTTTAAATTACTTGAACTATTATTCAACTTTAAAAACTTCCATTAATACAATTAATGTTGATTGAGTTATGCCATTACTACACCCCCTCACCTGAGATACAAACAGCAGGTAAGCCTTTGGAGGACAGAATGTCTGCTAGGTGCTGAGCCCTGTAGGAGCAATCCACACCGTTTTCTCAAACATACATCATCAATCTACAGATCTAACGAATTACATATATTTTTCTTGCTGATAAAGAAAAACAAGGGTAAACATATAAACTGTGTTACCTTGTGTGTAGGTTGGAGAACACCAGAGCCTGGTTGAATGGGATTTTACTGAAAAGCTCAAGCAAGTGCTGCACCTTCTCCTCGAAAACCTTGTGAGATAAAGGATGGGACTGCACCAGCTTGTAATACTGTTTTAGGCCTGGCAGGGGGCACACAAGAACCACATACATGTCAAGTCATCAAGTCAAGCATAACTGATTAAAAAGCATAAGAGTTTTTAGGAGATGAAGAAATCACCCAGAGTTCTGTTGGTGGGATGTGTACATAGTCATAGTCACTGCATCTGTCAAAATAAACGCTTTTAAGGCTTAGAAAAGGCTATTTTGGAGCCCCCCAAAAAATCTCATTAATGTCCACATTGTTACTCTTTGCTTACTGTCAATCATCCCTGAGGAAGAGAGGACATTTTCTGGCAGGATGTAACCCCTTAAAACATGTCACACTAAAAATGTCATTATCCCATCATATTATGAAGAGTCTCTGTTAGCCAGGACAGCCGTTAATTACTGACTGACACTGTACAGTTTAATTATGTTAACAAGACACAGCTGACAGGCCAAGTACTTTGTCTAATATGAATTGATGCTTCAACCTTTTAAATTAGAGTTTGTTTTCGTCTGCTTTTTGTGGTGACAATAATAGCAGCAGAGCCAACCGGGGTCTTACCTTTAAGGCCCATGTCAGTGGGGTTGAGTCTGACAAAAGTGGGCTCTCTCATGTAGCGGGTAAGGTGCTGCGCAAGGGATTCAGGGTAGGTGGCAGAGAGTGCGAGCATTTGTTTGTTCACGGGCAGAGCGGAAAAGATCCAGCTAAAGTGTCAAACAGAGGAGGTGGATGGATTTCAATTGCAATTGCATTTTTCTTTACTTTTAAACACATTTGTTATGAAGGGCTCATGTCAAAGTTCATTGTTTGAATAACATCACCAACCTGCAGCTGTATCATATTATTACTTAGGACTATGATTCTAGATATTTATGTCCATCTTACTTTATCTGTTCCTGGAAGCTGCCCTCCTCCAGCAGCTTGTCTGCCTCGTCCAGAACAAACAGTCTGATGCTTGTGGTGGATAACATGCCCAGCTCGATAAGCTGCTTGATACGACCTGGGTACATAACCAGAAGCACAGTTACCCAACACGGTAATGCTTCATATCAACGTCCTTATAATAAGCGCTAGTTAATAGGTAACAAGGGCATTTGAGTCCTTATAAGACGTTTATTGACATTATTATATGTATACAAGACTATACAAGTGTTAATAATAGCATCATAAACGTTTGTTAGATTATAAGACATTTATAAACACTTTATTAGGAAATAAGTATGCACTTATTAGCAGTTAACTATGCTTTTCACAGCTACCAGATCTAAAGCGAGAACAGTTTCTTGTAAAAGTTAATAAATCCTCTATGCACTTAACAGTTTGTTAAAATGATATTAAAAAAGAGAGGGGATGGCATACATCAAAGGGTTGGAATCTAAACCAGGTCTCTGATACAGACTCATATATGGAGTCTCTACCAGCTAAGCTACCGTGTTGCCCCATGCACTTTTTAACAGTTGCTAACACTATGCTTTTTGCAGCTCCCCCAGCCGGAAAGAGCACTACATGGTTGATACCATTTAATTAAAAAATGACATAAATATGATGGCCACATAAACAAGTGATGCCTCTCTGTTAATTGTCCATTGGTCTCTTACCGGGTGAGCCCACAGCTACATGGCACTTCTTCAAATGGATTTTGTCCTGACTAACAGGCCTGCCCCCAATGAAAACATGGCACTCAAGGCCCTCGATGGCACAGCCTATGGCCATCACCACTGAGTGAATCTGCACGGCTATCTCACGTGTAGGAGCCAGGACAAGAACCTGCAGGAGGAAGAAAGTTGAATGTCAACAGCCACTTACATTTGATTGGAAGCAAATAGGCAGGTGTGGGGTAGTTCCCAATCTGAGACCCCACAGCTAATAAGATTGCACTAAAATGCAGCCAGTTCATCCATAAGACCAGCTGTACCTCTGCTTTATCAATAATCACCCTCTTTCATTTACACTTATGATACAGAGCATCATAATCCCATCAGATTAAGCCCCTCAAAACCAAAGGGATTGCTTCCCATGACCATCTGTTGTTGGCAAAATTGAGCAGTGCTACATTTAAAAATAAAAGTATTGTTCTCCCCTGTGAATTTGTATTATCCATTAGAAGTTGCCTGAAGACTTTTAATTACTTTTTTTTTTAATTACTGTACATGCATCCCTGAGATTACAAAAAAAAGTAAAGACACACTTCCATATTTCACTCATCCTCTTGTCCGGAGTGAATCTGCTCACCTGAGTTGCAGGATTATCCAGGACCAGAGAGTCCAGGGCAATGGTGCAGAACACGCACGTCTTTCCCGTGCCAGACTTGGCCTGTACAATCAAATCTGAAACAACACATGGACAATGCAGGGCTGTGCAATTAGTCTGGATAATCACAATCACAACTGTGGCTTCCACAGATGATTAAACTTGATTGTATGCAATATTGATGCTTCACCATCTAGAGTGCCCAGTCTGCTACATCAAATCAAGTGCCTCCCATCCACAGTTAGAGTGTGACCAATGAGAGGTGTTTACTTTAAGAACACAGTGATTAACCACTCTCTGCTTCACAGCTGCAGACGAGAGGATTGTCACTACCAGTGACGTGCAGTCAGGGGAGGCAGGTGAGGCTGTGCCTCCCTCTGTGTATGTTTCCAATATGATGGTTGAGGACACTTTTATGTAATAAAAGCATACGTCTTCTTTTCCATGGTGTTCAGTAATGTATTTTACGTATGTGTGTAATATTTACACCTTATTGATAAGACATAAATCCACAGGGAAAATGTCTGGCTTGAGGCAGGCAGTACCTCTGCCTCAAGGAAGACTGCGATAGTGAGCAGCCTGATAGCCACCAGCCTGATAGCCACCAGCCAGGTCACGGTGAACTCTGACCTGTGTGCAAAAAGTAAACACAAGAAGTGTGCTGTGCGACGCTGTAGAGCTTAGCAACAAGCTGTCATTTCTGCCCTGAAAATGGAGGATTTGATTTCTAAATTAAGACATTTTTCAAAGCTGGACTTTCAGTCAGTAAAGGTAAGATATACTGCAATATACAGTGGCACTGGTGTTTTAAAATGGTTTTCAGCATCCTATTCGCTCCTATTCCCTCATCCTATCCTATTGGCATCCAACTGTATGTTTGTAAATCTAACTTGTGAGTCAGTGCCTCCCCAACCCCAACCCTCACTGCACGTCACTGGTCACTACATAGACAACCTGCAAGTTGAATATAGCTACTATATCTCCTATGGATTATTGGTGACTTTGTCTGGTTGCATGTTGTGGAGGCATTTTTCCAAATTCATTTCTGAAAGTAAAACCCCCCAGTTTTATTCCTAAGTAACTATTTAGAATCACAGTCATAATACTGTGATCACAATAATAGTTGTCATTTAAGCCGTCACCGAGCAGCTTAACCCTTGCTTGGTATTTGGTTCCAATGGACCTGTTTCAAGTTTTTACAAGAAGAAAAATTATACAAGTATTTTTTTTTTTTCTACCTGAAACTCAGTGGCATTAGCTTATTTTATGTGATAAACAAAAAAAACACATAAAAGAGCACACATGCTTCTATACCCCACATATTTACATCCTTCATATGGTCGTCGGGTGACTTTGACCCGCATACACAGAGATAGAGAAAATGCCTATAAACAAATACACAAACACACAGAATATAATGTTACATTATTAAAGTCTATGCACAGAAAAGCTGTTTGCTCTCACTGTTCCCCATTCTTTACCCTCTGTCCTCCACCACAAAAAATGAATCACACTTCCATTGTTAATTGTGCTCTAGTAGAGACTGCTTACAATTACTAAACATATGTTATCTCTATTGACTGAAACGGAGATAAAGACAATAAATTTTAATGGTTTGTGACGTAAAATGTTATTTCTATCTTATTTTTAAAACCTCAAATAGTCAAGTTGAGAGTCACAAAAGTGAAGACCATACAAGGGTTAAAGTAAAAAGGGTCAGTTCAGTTGACCCATATTAAAAAAATTTATAAATTCTCTGCGTGGGATCAAGTCATGCAGACGGATTAATTTTAAGCTATAACACCTGAACACTAAATGTTGCAGTTACGCAAGTGAAACCTAGTTAGCAAGTTCGTGCAGTAACGTTAGTTTGAGCAGGCAGCTAAAAGAAGCCTTATGAATACATATACTGTAAATCTAAAAATAATGAACTAAAGTAATGGATAAACGTTTCAAATAGTTAGTAAAAAAAGTAGCCTAATGGTTGAAACATTAAGCTTCACTTCAAGTTGTATGACTGCTGACCAAACAAACCTCAATATTGCCAGTTCAACTGTATGAAACAATTAACAACACTAACTTTTATACAGGGACTGTTATAGATATGGAACATGCATTGGGAATTGATAAAGGAGAACACAAGTTTATCTTACAGGGGGAGGGCTGTGGGGGTACCTACGACCAGAAGGTTGGGAACCACAGCAATCTGCCATTGGAAAGGGAAAATGACTGGCTATAATCCTCATGACAGATGTGTTGATAGCCAATTACAGCTCGTAATGACGCAGCCATTTTAATGTTACACACCTGGAGCGCTTGTTGTACTTCAGGACTCAATATTTACACCAGCATTGGTGTGTTTCATCACAGTACAGTCATTAAATTTAGTTAACAGCTCAAAATACATGTTTGTCGTGTGCAGCACCTCTTTAAATACTGTATGAAGCAAAAGTCCTGAATCCAAACTTATACTTAAAAGTACAAAAGAATTAGCAACAAAACACAATAAGTACAAAAAGTAAGTTATTGTGCACCACTTTAATGTTGCAGGTTACTAGTAAATGCGGGGCTTATTTCATTACTTTGTATATTGCTTGGTAGCTTAACATTTAATAATGTATTAGTTTATATATAATTATTATATCATTACAATAGAATAAATTAAACCTGCTTAAGAACTAGTGACGTTTAAGTTGCTGAATAACAAACTGTAGTGGAGTAAAAGTAGAGAGTAACATCAAATGGAAATACTCAAGTAAAGTACTACAAGTACCTCAAAGTGTATTCAAGTACAGCACTTGAGTAAATGTACGCACAATCCACCACTGACTGCAGGTGTCATGCGCCTAATGATGAGGATAGGTTAATACACAATGTCTTAATCATGCAAGTGTTTCTATGAGTCATTTGTATGAATTCGTCCTCCAACTCTAATTTAATCTGTAGCAAGAGTCGCAACAAATACACCTGCGGATTCAGAGAGCAGATCCAGTCAGTCAGAACACCTGTTTCTGTTCTAAATAGCCATCCGTAGACTATGAAACACAAACCCACGCGGAGCGGCCCACACGGTCTCAAGAACCCACCAAGTCCGCAGCGGCCGAGCGGGATCGCCTTGAGCTGGATCGGTGAAGGTTTCTGGAATCCAGAGGAGGAGAGTCCGTCCAGCACGGCCTGAGAGAGCAGCAGGGAGCTGAAGTCGATTCCTTCCGACAGAAGCACATCATCGGTCCGCTTTCGCGTTTCTATGTCGTGGGCTGCTTTCCTCACGGAGGCAGCCATGTTGACTGAACTTGTTGTTAACCACCCGCCGGTGATCAGGCCGCTTTAACCGTGGAGCTCCAGCTGCAGTCTTCACCGCCCTCTTGTGACTGGGAGGAAAGCATATCAGTCCATTATGACCTGTGAATAAAAGTCGCATACAAAGACTGACATTTGCTCTCTTCTATTTGCTGCACCATGATAAGATCACATGGGAATACAAATAACTTTAAAGGCGAAAACACATTGTTTTTCTTCACTTTTGTATTGTTTGACATGACTTTACAACAACATTTATAGGTCAGAAAATACGGGAAAGTATAATAGGTTCTCTTTAACGGTATAAACAATTAACTAAAATTAAAACTAGTTTTGGGTTGCCAGGTTGGGAACAAACTATCTAGGTGATGTTTATGCTTCATCTAATAAGCCACCAGGCTTGCAGTTTACATCCATTTTATGATATTGTTTATTAATTAATTTAATTAATTTTGGTGCACAGGTTTTTCCAGAAAAAAATTTATTAGACGGTGATCCCTAATAATTAAAGAGCTAAGGGAGCAAGTGGTGGATACATTTCTTGCAACCAAGTATCCTCAAAGTTCTTATCAATGACTTATAGCTGATCTATATAAAGCATGAATAAAATAAAGGCACACATATTGTTCTCCAAACATAGACCTATACAATACAAAGAAAAGTAAAAAGAATGGCATTAACATTAATTTAAAATCTCTGACAGATTTAATCCGCTTAACGCAGAAATGTTATTTATAATGTTCTTACAGGCTTTTTGTAGCAAATTTAATTTCCCAAATGTAGAACTGACTTTTGCACACTGTCACTGTTGCACTTGGGACTGAATGTTTCTCATGTTTAATGTGTTTATATTAATGAGGAATTTTGTGAACTGCAGCTTGCCTTCATATCATGTAGATATTAGAAGCAGCAGGGTGGAGCCCTGGTTGGAGACGCTGAGCCTGAACCTTTCCCTGCTATTCTCCCTGAGCAACACAATCAGTCTCCAACACTCCTGTTGTAACACTCTTATCTAAAGCTGACTTTGACATCTGGCCTCTTTAAAAAGGGATTTGATTGACCTGTTTATATTTACCCTATTTCATTTGTTTGACTAACATATGATAGCTAATCTAAAAGAAGTGCCCGTGCAATCCATGCTGCACAAATTAATATTAAGCCTCTGTCTACTGAGTAATGCCTTTCACCAGCAGGCATGCATTTATCTCTGATCCTAAAACCCACAGCAATCATGGAAAGTGCAGTCCTGCAGGATATTAGACTGAATTATTTTCTTCACAATCCGGATCTACGGATTTGTTTCCCAAGAATTAAATGACACGGCAAAGAGCCTCTCTCCCCTTATTGGGCTTATTAAGATGGTCATAATATTCCCTCACTTCTTTCGAGCTGCACCAGAGCAGACAAGCGGCATCTGTAGAGCAATTGACTTCATTGGTTGTTGATATTGTTGGATTATTAAATTTACTTTTTGATTATTTTTTTTTGTTTTTAATTTTGTGAAACTGATTTTAACCTGTGGGTATTTTGGACTTGGGTTGGATTTTTTTTGTGTGTGAAGGTTGTAGATGCACACTTGCCACACTGTTTTCATCCCAGGAAGCAGTCAGAGCACTCCCTTAATCTACACTGAGCAAGATGGAGCACCTCGCTCTACATGATGGAAACTCCTCATCGTCTCACAGCTCAGTCAACACAGAGCTCCTGTCTCAGACTGGCTACACAATACTGGCCGTAATCATGGGTGTGTTTTCCGTGGCAGGGATCATCCTCAATATTCTGGTGATCGTGGTGACAGTGAGACACCGACAGTTGAGGCAGCCACTCAGCTATGCCCTGGTAAACCTGGCCATATGTGACTTGGGGTGTGCTGTATTTGGAGGTCTGCCTACCACAGTAACCAGTGCCATGGGATACTTCAGCCTGGGACATGTGGGCTGTATGCTAGAGGGCTTTGCTGTTGCCTTTTTTGGTGAGTCAATTCATAGTCAGTATGCAATATTTTGTCTAAAACAGGAGTTTGCATGTTAAAGTGTTACACACAACTTGGTATGATCTAATTTGCACAGTGGTGGAAGAAGTACTCGGATGATTTACTTAGTAAACACTGATGCAGCTAAGTATGTGTTTCTTTGTTGTCATTTGTTGGTGTCTCTTTGTGGTTTGTTGTGTCTCTTGTGCAACTGCTAACAACTCGTAGACATCTGAAATGTGAAAAGAGGCGAGAACTAGACACTGCTGTTATATGAGCTAAAAATGTCAGGAACCAATCTCTAACAATCTTGTAAAGTAATTCTTAATGAGAAAAGGAATGAGTAATCATAACCATCAGGCTAAGGAAGTACCATGTTTCCCTCGGAAATGGCATAAAAAGGACATACTTAAAATTGTATTAACAGTAAGTATAGTACTAAAGTATACTTAGTTACTTCCCACCACTGTATTTGCGTTGTCATTAGGATCTTTACACATTCCTTCTTTTTCAGGTATAGCAAGTCTGTGTACAGTAGGAGTCATTTCTGTTGAACGCTACATAGTGGTGTGCTATCCAATGGGTGGTGTCCTGTTTCAGACCAGGTACAGATTTCACTTGGCAGCATCACATGGACTACAAAACTTTGATTGCTCCACTAGCATTTGACACACCACCTCTGTTGTCCTCAGACATGCTGTTGCGGGAGTGGTATTGTCCTGGCTGTGGTCGTTTGTGTGGAACACTCCACCTCTGTTTGGTTGGGGAAGTCATGCACTGGAGGGTGTCAAGATTTCCTGTGCCCCTAACTGGTACAGCCGGGATGTCGGGAACATGTCCTACATAATTATATACTTCTCCTTTTGCTTTGCTGTGCCTTTTTCTATCATCATGGTGTCTTACTCACGACTGTTGTGGACCCTCCGCCAGGTGAGCAATATTAATGTGGTTACCCTCAAGGATGAAAACATGAAGTGTACTGTGGTTGCTTGTAGCAACATCACAATAAAGTCTTTTTGCTTGGGATTTGGTGACCTAGGTGACCAAGCTGCAGGTATCTGAGGCTGGCAGCAAAAATCGTGTGGAGGTGCAGGTGGCACGTATGGTAGTGGTGATGGTGTTGGCCTTTCTAGTAACCTGGCTGCCATATGCTGCTATGGCCCTCGCTGTCATCATGGACTCAAGTTTATATATTGACCCCGTCATAGCTACCATACCTGTCTACTTGGCTAAAAGCAGCACCGTCTACAACCCCATCATATATGTTTTCATGAACAGACAGGTAATCCTCCGTCATGCACATTCATATTCACACTCACAAAGAAAGGGAATTTAAGTATGTATAATCTCATATCTTTAAATTCCCTTTCTTAATAGTGTATGCCTTAAATTATGATTGACCATGTGCTCTGTGTGTGTGTGTGTTTCCAGTTTCGAGGATATGCTGTTTCCACTGTCCTGTGTGGATGGAACCTGCGTGCCTCAGATCCACAGATTTCTGAGAACGAGTCCACGGTTGCTTCAATAAACAAGAGCCAAAGAGTCTCACCTAAACAATCTTTGAAAGAATAAAAGTGTCAGCACCATCAGAACCACTTTCAACCGCGAGGCAACCCCCTCTGCACCGGACTGCAAGTAAACATTCATTTCACAACTTTAAGAACATATCAAAACCATAATAGACACAGACGAATATGGATGCCAGAAATGATGGCAGACGGCTGTACAAATAGTATAGTCCAGTTTAAAAAATATTTACCTTCATCCTTTTCATGACTTTGTCATCATTTGATTTTTCTTATTTACTCATTTCTTTTCTTATTTACCAATATGGGTCCTAGTGGACCTCAGTGAAAAGCATCCAATTGTATCTTATGCAGTTTTAACAGATAAAATAGATAGATTTGATCAAATGTTTGCCATGGGTCATAATTAAAAGCATCACACACCTCAACACAATATTGTTTACTGCCAAGGTCTTGTAATGGTAAACAATTATTGTCATGTAAAATGTAGTTGATGGAGTAATCTATCACACTAGATAGTGATATATTTTCAAAGAATTTATGACAAGAAAGAAAAAGGAATTACATGATTTTTTATTTTTTTTTATAAGGTGTACACATCCCCTTTGCTTCTTATGGTCTGTGCTCAAACATGGTACACACCCCTCGCACACAAACAGACCTTTGTCACCTTTATATGACTTTTATGGCTTTCATTGATAAAAATCAAAATAATCAGTGTGTTATACTCCTTAGCAACATGATACTTCACTCTAGCCTTTTGGATCCAGCATGTTAAACAGCAAGAAAAAAAAAAAAACGTCATCATCATCATCAGTCAAATCTCACAGTTTGATCATTCACAGTCATGTCTCCCTCTCTATAGAAATACAAATTCAATCATATTCATCCTATTACCTTGGCTTTTTTATTGATTACAGAAATATTGCTATGACTTTCTTAAAGGAAAAGCAAAAAGCCAGAGTGTGAATAGCTGTATCAAACCTGTACATGTTTATATATATACAGAGTGAGGGATCATCTATGTACATGCTACATACTGTCACACTCTGGGTAAATAAGTAGTCCTACTGACAGGCGAAGATGTGGGATCACTTCACCCTTTGTGAATCCATTTCAGAAAAAGATGCAGAAGTGACCCGAGGTCGGTGCCTGAGGAACAGGAAACTCCAATCTACACTCACAGGCCATCTCGTAAGATACAGTACATGTTGACATGTCAACGGATTGGTGTGTGAAACAGTTGTGTGCTTGAGCATCTGGTGCTTGTAGGATTGACTTTGGTCCTGTTGTTTCTGGCAGCCTGTAACAATATCAGCATGAAACAATGGAGTGTTTCAAGTCCTGCTAAATACTTGGAGATGTTAGCGCCCAGTTATACGTGCTATGTTAACAGCTATAACTGTACTATACCTCGAAGTTGAGTCAGATTTGTCATACAAGCTATCTGGTCCCAGTGCTGGCAGCACATGCCACTGTTGCTGAATATTGTTGTCGTTGTCTTCATCTTATTTAAGAGTACACTCTCCGGACTCATTGAGGAGCCACTACAGGTTAATGTGGTGGTGTAAAAAAAAAAAAAAATGTAATAAGGTCTTGCCCCATGCACGATTTAAACCCACTGGAGGTATTACTTTTCCAGCAGCAGCTATTTCACATACCAACTGAGTGTTTAATACACAAACATGCTTGAAGAAGATGGCATGTAATAACATGGGTAAGGTAATCACTAAACAGCAACATCATGGTCAAATTAACAGAATGACACAGAAGACAGGCTGATGCTGGGAAATGACTGCTTCACATATAGTTTGAACCAGCTTTAAAAAAAGGGTTTCAGGCCATGTTCCAGATACTCTGCTCTACTGGGGAGACATACAAGACTGGCTGTACCTCACAGCATCCACAAAACGACAATAGCAATAAGTCCTGAGCTCAAGGAATGTGCAACACGTCCCCAGCCAGTCGCCACACTGTTCGGGTGGGAACACAGTAAAGACTGAGAACAGCATCCTGGAATTATCATTTCTTCTGACAAGTAAAAACCATGATCATATATACAGATTTAAAATAAAAAGAAAGAAAAAAAACGAGTAAAAATAAATGCAAGTGGAGTTGGGTACGAGAGGTTTGGGGTTGTTGAATGGTGATCTGAAGAGGTAAAATCAGGTGCAAAGAGTTTCAACATCAACACCTGTACATCACACATCAAATCAAGACAACTTCTGAGTCAAGGCAAAATAGGAAAGGGGGTGTCTAAGCGTAAGCAGGGGATATTTGTACACTTCCTTTACCACTCTGTCTTTACAGATTCCCCTCATGTGTACTGAAACAGAAGCGTCTCGCAGCGTAGTGTTCTTTACAGCATGTGAGCGTGTGGCAAATTGTCGACTACTGCTTTGTGAGTGTTTTTAATTGTAGTGTAGCATAGTGTCCAATTCCATCCATGGAGGTAAATGCATGTGTCCTATATGGTTAGTGAGTTTTTTGGTTTGTTATTTTGATTCTTCTTCATTCTAATATCTAGCATGTACTTTACATCCTACTCTGCTCGAGTGACTGATGAGGTAACGTTATGACAGCCACCCTGACCTCTACTGGACAATAAGGTGCTAAAGTTTATCTCTGTAAACTCCAAGGATTTACACACACTTAACTTTCAAGTGAATAGTGTGTGTGTGTGTGTGTGTGTGTGTATGTGTGTATGTGTGTATGTGTGTATGTGTGTATGTGTGTGTGTGTGTGTGTGTGTGTGTGTGTGTGTGTGTGTGTGTGTGTGTGTGTGTGTGTTAGAGATCATGTAATAAAGGGCCGAGAGGTTAGGCGAAGGTTTAGGTGCAATATTCAGAGTTTGGATTCAGGCTGAGGCGTGTTATGAAAGAAGCAGAGTTCTACACCTCAGTCTCTTTATGTACAACAACAGTCTGGAGGAAAAAAGTGTAAGAGAAAATGACAGGTTTCCTCTCTCCCTTTGCCTTTGAATCACATCTACTTCTCACTCCTTCTTCCTCACAGCTCACAGATGCAGCAAGTTCTTTTCAAAAACCAAGTCAATCCATGTCCTAAATGCTGTCCTCTTCTGGACAGCAGCGGTAGTAGCAGCAAGGAGAATCTTGTACTCTCCCACCTTCTTCCAGCATTACCGCATTTCTCTAATTTTTTCTGTCTTAAGGGTTGAGCTTGAGTCTCTACTTTTTTTATTGTACGGATTCTGTCATTTTGCTCTTCCATGTTGTTGTATGGGTGTTTTCTTCTTCAGTGTGTGTGTGTGTGTTTGGATTTATGTAGCATGGTGTGTGTCACTCCTTCGGTGTGTGTGTGGCAAGGTCAGTGAATGTATGTCTGACAGGACAGCTCCACAGGTCACTGTCCTCCTCACCTCAGCGTCCCCGCCAGCACTAAAACAACACACTCTGCCTCCTGCTCTTCCCCTGGGCTGAGAGAGAGAGAGGGAGAGAGAGAGAGAGGGGGAGAGAGAGAGAGAGAAGAGAGAGAGAGAAAGAGAGAGTGAGATGATACAGGGTTTGGATTTCATTGGACGCACAAACGCACACCACCACACCAACAAATTCCACTCCATGCCAGCAGCACAAAATATACACTATATGACTAAAAGAAGCAAATTGTCCCATCTGCAGACCTGGAACATCAAATGTTTGGATTTCTTTTATTTTTTATGAGGTAAATGATTAAGCAATTATTAAAATACGTAGTTGACAATGTATCTTCTGTCATTTAACTGATTTTTGCAGCTTTAGACACACAAATATTTCACATGTGATCTTTGAACATCTTGTTCCAAAACCATGGGCATTAATAAGCTGCCAGGACAGCATCCACTCTTCTGGGAAGGCTTTCCAGATTTTGGAACCTGGTTGCAGGGATTTGCTCCCATCAGCCACAAGAGCTTAGTGAGGTCGGGTACTGATGTTCAGCGATAATGTCTCACAGCTCTAATTCATCCAAACAGTGACTGATGGGGTTGAGGTTATGGCCCATATTGCTCAATCTGCTAATAGTGAAATTTTAGGCTTGGATTTTGGCAAATGATTAAAGTGTAAATCCTTCACTTTATTCAAACTTAAAAATAAAATATATTTATTATATTTCTTTTGGTCTAAAAATACTCTAGAGGTTGGGTAAGAGTAGATCTTAGACGACAGACACAAAAGAGAAATAAAGCCCTTTCTGAGATGTGTTTTGTACACAATGTGATGACTAATATGTTAGCTGGAGCAAAACTTTTATTTATTATTATTTAAATGTTTTGTCATAGATGCAAACAGCAGGACTAGAAGATTAACAATCATTATGTTTGAATGTTTCATGCATTTTCATTGTCTGCACTTATTGTAGTGCTAATTTCCCCATAAAAGGTATTTCTCTATTAACAGTAGTCGGTTTCCTTTTTGTTCCCAGTTCAGGCTATTTTCTATTATTTCATCTCAATTCATATGTTTCAATAAGTCTCAACATTACACACAAATAAAATGTGATGGCTTTTGCGGAACAACTGTCACTGAGAAAATGTGGGAGAGAGCTGAACAAAGGGACTGTAGTCATCGGTTAAATCATGATGTTTGATTGGTTCTTCCTCTCTAAGCATACACGAGATTAATCATGTGATCATTTGCAAGCTTAAAGGGGAACTAGCCCATTTTTTAAAGTCAAACATGGTCTGGTGGTAAGGCAGTCCAAAAACATTAGAAAACATTTTCAAAATCCAAAAGCTAAAGTGCAAAAAGTATAAGTATAAAATCTGGAGCTGCTACATGAATACATTGAAAATAATGTCATAGATGACACTAAAAGCACCCAGAGGAACGTTCTGAGTATATTAGGTGTCTTTTTTTTTTTTTAGAAGTTTGATAAAACAAAGGGCCCAGGGCTCTGTGTAGGTCAGCCAAATACAAAACATTGTTTATGGATCTGGGTTTGTGCACAAGACTGTTGGTATGTTGAAAACTTTCCCCAATTTGTTGCAAGCTAATGTCTGAAATCCCCAGATGAGAATTACACAAAATGTATGTTTGAGGACAGATACTTTTGGCCATATAGTGTAGCGAAGGTGTCAACAATGCCAAGACAACTGGATCATATAGTTTTATAACCTGTAACACTGTGTGTAATCTTATGTTGCTGAAGCTAAACCATACTCACCAGTAACTGTAAAACACAGCAGTAAAACAAACGCATCATATCCATGCTGATAGAGAATGCAACCCACAACCAACCAAACGCACACTACACCAAACCCTCACTTACAGACTCAACAAAAAGGCTACATCTCTCGCTGCAGAAACCTAAACAGGACTGCAAATGAAAATAATCAAATTACTTGATCCCTGTTCTCTGATCTCATGCCTTTTCTTTTCTGAATATAACGTTGCCCCTTTCATACCTGACATAAACGCTGGGAGTGGCTCACTGAGAAAAAGAGGATTAGGTAAGTGAAAGCTGAGATGGTGCAGGGCTTGAAATGTGAGGGATGAGAGGACAGGCTAAAGGGATGTGAGTTGAAACGTGTAACAGATAATACAAAGTATGTTTTTTTTGGTTCAGGGAATGCAAGGAGGGAAGTGAAATGTACCAGCATGTAGTCCAGTTCAGCAACTGTGAGAGACATACATTTAGTGCAAATGGACAGAAGAAAAGAGGCCAAGGAGGACAGAACAGAAGACAGACAGAATTAAAGAGACCGTATTTACCAGAACGGTAGGGGCCACTCAGCCAGTGGAAGTGGAGGAGAGATTGTGACTCTGAGCCCTGGGATTGGCTGCTTCTCTCTGGAAGTACTGCGAGGGTGCGGAGCCTAGCTTATGGGCCAGCGCTTTTTAGGGTTAGGGGAGGGGGGGGGGGGGGGGTTTGGATAATTGAGGTGTTACGGAGAAGTTGGAGTAGGGCACAGAAGGGAGATAGAAAGAATTAAGGAGAAGATGAACATCCCGAAAGACGAGAGTTTAGGGTACCAACAAAGAGAAGGGACAGTTTATCACAACATGACAGAGGCAGCGGAAGCAGAAAGACAGAGACAGACAGACTGTGATAGAGACAGAAACACTTCAATAAATCTAAGCAAATGTCAAAAAGGAATATCAGGTATGCACAGTTAATGTTTAGTGGTTGAGACAAAGATTTGTAGTAATGTAACTGAGTGCTAAGTGAATGGTTTTTCATTCTACTTAGTTTAGTCACCAACTGTATATGATGGGGACTCAATAGTTGGCCTGATGACCTTTCAACATCTAATGGTTGAATTTAGAAGTACATTTTTGAATTGTAATGACTGCATCTACTTTTAAACAGGACAGCTCTAAGCAATGATGTAAGACAGTGGCTTAAAAATGTTTGGGAACCACTGAGTTAAGGGATCACCAAGGCTGCTACAATTCATCCTGAAGGGGACACGAATACCAGTATCACATTTCATGGCAATCAAACCAACAGTTGTCAAGACATGTCACTCTAAACCAGAGTATCATCAAACTCATTAGGATTCATCGTCTGTGAAACATTACGTTTAGTCTATTTCGAACATGTAACAAATAAAAACAAATAACCACGAATGTCTGCACAAAATTTCATGGGCATGTGCTTAAGTGTAGCGCAGTAGCTGTTGTAAAAGGAGTTGAAATACATGTGTGAGCACATAGTGACATGAGAGACAACATAAAGCAAACAGAGAGGAAAAGAGAGGAGGAGGAGGAGGAGGAGGAAGATGACAGGGATTCAGACCTACCTAAGACATACTCTCAATTCTCACAGATAATTCCTAATGTTCCGATTTTTCCCCTCTGTTTTTCTATCTAGGAGGACTTACTTGACTCAGGGTAGACTGAGGATCTCTTCCCTGGATCTTTCTGGAGCTGAATTCCTTTTACAGAGAAGATGGATGCAGCTGAAAGCAACAAAGGGTTGGTGAGACAGTGTTTGTACAGTACATGTGAACATTCAATATGTCAGACCGTGTTTACTCACTGTCAGCCAGTGTCTGAACCTGCTCCCCAAAACATTTGAAGTATGACTGTCTGAGAGCATCCTCAGCTGATACCCGCTTCTTTGCTTCAAACTACAGACACAAGGGTGGATAGAAACACAGCATTGTTAATTTTTTAATCCAGTGCAGGTGGTGTACAAGTAGGTGTACAAACTGTGTGTCATCATTATGAGCAAAGTCGGTTACCTGGAGAAGCAGTGAGAGCAAGTCGTGACCATCATTGTCTATCCTGTTTCACAGAAAGCAAGAGTTCAGAGGAAGGGAAAGTGACAGAGAAAGGAAGTTGAGTGTAACTGCAGTCAAATGCTGACCTAAGCCAGATGGAGCAGCTTAGTGTTCTTGCCATTTCAACAGAGGCGGAAACGCTTGACCACAGGTAGGCCTACTATTGATCAATTCTTATTTTATCTAATGTATCAGTCACTTAAAGGATGTGTTCACAATACTCAGGTGCCCATATGAACATTGCAACTAGTTTTGCTTTCCATAATAATTCCTCCTGTTCAGTGTAAGTGATGTGGTACAAAATCTGCAGTCCTCGTTCTGTGTAAAAATACATTTCAGAATTTAGATGAAGTGAATTTAGAAAGCAAGTGCTTACCTTCAAAAAAGGAAAGTCTCCAAAACCTCCAGCCATTACCACAGCCTTGTATTGTCTCTAGGAATTGCCTCGCTATTATTTCTGTTCCCTTGTGTTCCTCTGAAGAAGAGTGATTTTTAGTTGATTTGTTTGGTGTTTATAGCCACATCTGTTTCCTTTGTTTATTCCCTTGTTCGTACTGACGAGTATAGGTTTTGGTAGCCTATTTATTTATTGCTCTGTCCAAAGAGGATACCCAGTGTGTCGGAATTAAAGCCTGCATTAATCGTTCCCTGACTGCATGTGAGTCCTCCTTTTGCCCAGGCCTTACATCCACATGATTTGATTAACTTCAGGTAGTCTCGTTGAGACTGGGATCTATTTTTCAAGAGAGACCTGTGTACAAAAATCATATATATATACAGTGAAGAAAATAAGTATTTGAACACTCTGCTATTTTGCAAGTTCTCCCACTTAGAAATCATGGAGGAGTCTGAAATTGTCATGGTAGGTCCATGTCCACTGTGTGAGAGATAATCTAAAAAGAAAAACCCAGAAATCACAATCTATGATTTTCTAACAATTTATTCGTGTGATACAGCTGAAAATAAGTATTTGAACACCAACGTTAATATTTGGTAGAGTAGCCTTTGTTTGCAATTACAGAGGTCAAACGTTTCCTGTAGTTCTTCACCAGGTTTGTACAGACTGCAGGAGGGATTTTGGCCCACTCCTCCACACAGATCTTCTCTAGATCAGTCAGGTTTCTGGGCTGTCGCTGAGAAACACGGAGTTTCAGCTCCCTCCAAAGATTTTCAATTGGATTTAGGTCTGGAGACTGGCTAGGCCACTCCAGAACCTTGATATGCTTCTTACGAAGCCACTCCTTGGTTTTCCTGGCTGTGTGCTTTGGGTCATTGTCATGTTGGAAGATCCAGCCACGACTCATCTTCAATGATCTGACTGAGGGAAAGAGGTTGTTCCCCAAAATCTCACAATACATGGCTGCAGTCATCCTCTCCTTAATACAGTACAGTCGTCCTGTCCCATGAGCAGAAAAACACCGCCAAAGCATGATGCTACCACCCCCATGCTTCACAGTAGGGATGGTGTTCTTGGGATGGTACGCATCATTCTTCTTCCTCCAAACACGCTTAGTGGAATTATGACCAAAAAGGTCAGTTTTGGTCTCATCTGACCACAAAACTTTCTCCCATGACTCCTCTGGATCATCCAAATGGTCATTGGCAAACTTAAGACGGGCCTTAACATGTGCTGGTTTAAGCAGGGGAACCTTCCGTGCCATGCATGATTTCAAACCATGACGTCTTAGTGTATTACCAACAGTGACCATGGAAACGGTGGTCCCAGCTCTTTTCAGGTCATTGACCAAGTCCTGCTGTGTAGTTCTGGGCTGATTCCTCACCTTTCTTAGCATCATTGAGACCCCACGAGGTGATATCTTGCATGGGGCTCCACTCTGATTGAGATTGACCGTCATGTTTAGCTTCTTCCATTTTCTAATGATTGCTCCAACAGTGGACCTTTTTTCACCAAGCTGCTTGGCAATTTCTCCGTAGCCCTTTCCAGCCTTGTGGAGTTGTACAATTTTGTCTCTGGTGTCTTTGGACAGCTCTTTGCTCTTAGCCATGCTGAATGTTTGGGTCTTACTGATTGTATGGGGTGGACAGGTGTCTTTATGCAGCTAACGACCTCACACAGGTGCATCTGATTCAGGATAATACAGTGGAGTGGAGGAGGACTTTTAAAGGCGGACTAACAGGTCTTTGAAGGTCAAAATTCTAGCTGATAGACAGGTGTTCAAATACTTATTTTCAGCTGTATAACACAAATAAATTGTTAGAAAATCATAGATTGTGATTTCTGGATTTTTTCTCTCACACAGTGGACATGGACCTACCATGAAAATTTCAGAGCCCTCCATGATTTCTAAGTGGGAGAACTTGCAAAATAGCAGAGTGTTCAAATACTTATTTTCTTCACTGTATATATTTACACTTTAAGCAAAGACTGATGCAAAGACAATTCACAGACACACATTGTACATTTTCACAATTAAGAAAAGCATTTACAATTGTGACTGGAAATACAATATTTTAAAATGTTGAAGTAAAATAAGAGAATGTAACTTTGTATGTAACGTCATCTTTTTTGGAGCTCATTCAATTCATGCGGAGGGTAGTATTTTATCCTACTTTTTCCAAGTTCAGTGTGAAAAGGAAGTATAGCTCAAGTTAAACTGTTCTGTGACCTGACATAAGTATTGTATTTAAATGTAACTAGAGAGCAGAGTTAATGAGACAGCTTTTGCAGTAGAGCCCTATAAATAAACAACATAAAATTTTACTCCCTTCGGTTTGTTAAGGAAGACCATCCCACCTCTTTATATAAGATGCAGTGGTGAGTGAGAAATGAATCGCGAAGTCAACTTAGTTTGCTGTAGTCTGGCTGGTAAATAAAAACCTGTTTCAATGTTCATATGGGTGTATAAGACGAACTTTAAAACACACACATGCAGCTGTGGCTGTGTGCACATATACCCACAACTACACACCTGGGTGCATGGTTGACGAGGGGCTCTGCGTGGTATTGGGGAAAATTGTAGGTCTTAAACTCTTCACTGGTGGTGATACCAGGCCAGGTCTCTTCTGTAGGAGTACCTGGTGAAGATAAAGAGGATCAGTTGACATGTTATGTAGAGGGCACACACGTAAGGATGTCACACGAGCAAATGCATCTGCAATACACTGTTGTCTCACCGAGGATGCGGAATATGAGGTGAAGCTCATCCTCCACGGTCGATCCAGGGAAGAGAGGTCTGCCTGTGATCATTTCATAAAAGATGCAGCCAACACCCCTGGACAAAGGGACAGGAACAGTGAAAAATGACATCAAAAATCAAATGTGTTATATGTGTCTCCCCAGCTCACTATTTAAATGTTGAACCTTAAGTATGAATAACAATATGTTGAGTTTTAAAATGTCAACAGTGACAACAGCAAAAGAAAATTCGGAGGGGAAGCTTGGAGAACTGATAGAAATTAAGGTTTCTCTCTTTATCTCCAAACTGTGTGTGTTTACTCACCACATATCAATGGGTGTAGAGTACTCAGTGGAGCCCAGAAGCACATCTGGGGGTCTGTACCATAATGTCACAACTTCATTGGAGTAGGTCTTTGTAGGAACAGACTTGGCTCGTGCCAAACCTTAATTCAAACACAGAAAATGGCATTCATTTATGTAAATATTGCTTCATTTACCTAATTTTTGTGGTGTTGTTGGTCGTCTAGGAACTTTTTTGCTTTTTGACTGTTATACAACACTAGAGCATGTACAACAATATGTTTTGATTACTACCTAAGGAGGGCAGTGTTGAGCAGATAGTTGCTTCAAACATTGCTGTCCTGGTGGGTCTGAGGAGCAGCATGCTTTGGGGGCGGTGGTGGGGCTTGCTACTTTTTTATAAATATTTTGAATAAAATATTTACAGAAGAATTAGAGCATTACAAACCAATGCAAATCAAATTGGCTAATTGTAATAAGAAATATCTAGAAATGGGGGCTTTATCTACAACTTAAGTTCCAAGACAATCAACTCTTTTTCAGTTATACAGTAGTTCAGATGTGTTAATCTCTGTTTTTATTTTATTCTCCAATTAAAGGTATTATAAACGGAAAACAAGATGACAAGTCAGACAAATTTAGGAAGTGTCAAACAATATGCGGATATATACCAAAGTCTGCCAGTTTGAGCTCTCCTTTTTCATTGATGAGCAAGTTCTGGGGTTTGAGGTCTCTGTGGAGGACCTTTCTTCTGTGGCAGTACGCCAGACCTCGTAACAGCTGGAATAGGAATATCTGGGAAGAGATGACAACCGTATGACTTATCGTTACATACATGACATTATATTAAACATAAATAAACAACCGCGTAGTTTATTGTTACAGGA
>NC_139834.1:14958297-15133297 GCF_963691815.1 Echiichthys vipera | reverse complement strand
CAAATTTCTTGTTAGTTTCAGCTACAGGTTCTCAAACTGACCTAAGGGGCAGTTAAACTCTTTGAGGAATGTGTAAAAGCCCTGTCCTAATTAGCTCCAGCTCAGGGTGAGTCCAAAGTAGGCCTGAGATATTCTAAGTGCAAATAGTGTACTACACAGACAAAAATATATTTCTGCAAGGGTGCACAACACTAAATATAGTAAACAATATTAACTTCTCTAAAAAAAACAATCTAGCTGTGCTGTAGCTTCCTATATACACTCAGCAGGAGGCAAATTACACCTTTCCTTTCCTGCTCTTCAACCAAAAGCTAGCAATTCAGTCAGAGGGTAAATACAGGTATATTCAGACAAACAGTATGAGGGAAAAAAAATGCTTTTTCTTAACATTTAATCCTGTAAAAATGTAGCAGATACACAAAATACAAGTAAGAACCTGAAAATGAGCATAGTATTTCCCCTTTAAAATTCTCTAGTCATTCCTTCCTGCATCTTTCCCTCCCTCTTCCTCACTCTCTGGCTCATTTCAAGGTGTCCCGGTGTGTAATCCTTGTCAGGAGAGGAGCTGCAGCAGATGAGTCTGAAACTGCTGCTGAATTATTGATTGACCTATTACATCACATGCATACAATAACAACCCTAAAGGTACACAGCTACACACAAGTGGACAGACCCAACATGTTAGCAAATGTCCGCTACTCATTTACATTGTGAAGACACAAATTCTAACCCCTTCTTCTCACCCACCCTTACATAATAGACCTCTCTTCTTCCCTACAAACCTCGGTTCAAAGATTCTTTCCTTTCATCTCTTTGAAACTCCTGCAGAAAAGCTGCGTCATTAAATCGCTTCAAGCTGAGAGCCGGATGCAGGGCACCATGTTCAATAATTACAGCAAAAAAACAGTTGATGGAGGGCAAATTCTTTCGGTTAGTAAGCTTTGGGTAATCGTTTTTAAAGTTAAATGTATTAGTAAAGCAGGCTGACAGAAAGTCTCAGCAAGAATGGGTGAAACTGAGTGCAGTGCACTCTCGCTTTATGAGTAAAATCGAATAAACTCTGACCAATAAAAAAAAAACACGTAAAAGAGCAAGAGTACTTGAGCAGCAACACAAAGGGGTTTAAAGGCACAGTCTGCATATTCATGAATATCTGCCTATTTCTATCCATCATCCCACTCTGTCCATCTTGTAACAAAAGATCATCGGCTGCCCTCTCCCCTCCTTGATGGAAAGAGAAATAGAAATCCTATTTATTCTTTTTATGGATATGTATATATCGCCGCAGAACTGTGCACCTTAGCCCCCTACCCCCCTTTGTTTTGTTTTTTTGCTCTATTTATTACATTCTATATTGTATTCTTATATTCTACAAACATGTCTGCACTGAGAAGGAGCTGCTTTTAATCACATTATACATGTGTATAGTGACAATAAAAGGCGTTCTGATTCTGAAACCCCTCCTCTCTGTCCTACCCCCAGTTTCATACCCATAATGCTCTTGGCCTGGATACATAATACAGAATTAATTCATAATTCATCCCCCTACTGAGCCATTGTAAGCTCTATAGCCTAACTCTTAACAAAGGTGTTTAAAATGAGTCTACGTTTGTGTGTTTTCGGTGGGTGAGTGTGTCAGAGGTTATAAATGGCCTCAGTCAACCATTTTACTTGTGCACAGTAGCAGTGAAAGTTCACATTACTTTTGTTTCAAAACAAAGCAGCAACAGCAAAAGAGCAGCACAAACCAAGCGGTGCTCACAAAAATACACATGCAGATGCTAAGAAGCAACCAAAACATCACCAAAGCAGCTGAATGATGCTACTGTAGTTTCAGCTGCTTCCCATACATATATACACAAATTTCAAATATACACACAGACACAATGAGCACTGACCAGTGAAGCGCGCCGTAACCTGCGGCTCATGGGCTTGTCAAAGGGCGGGCTGTTCATGGCAAACTTCTCCAAGTAGCCCTCCGGTAGCCTGATGTCAGCTGGGAGAGACAAACGTTTGTTTATATCCTGAAACACAGAGAGAGAGAGAGAGAGGAGGGGGGTTTAAGAGGAGGAAAAGGGGTTAGAAATATAAATCAGGCATGAATCAGGATAAAATATATCAGTCCGGTTTTTTTTTTTCTTAAATCTGTAACCCTATGACTTTTAAATGTTGTGTAATGTACTGTAATATTAAAAAATAAAATAAATAAAATAAGTGAAAATAATCAGTTATTTAAAAGAAGTTAAAATGCAAAACTGTGACATTCTTGTCTTTGTTATTACATTTGAACATCTCAAACAGGCTCAGCATTGACCAGTGTATTAACCAACCATCATCATCTTCATCCTCCCATTGTGTTACATTATGAGACATCATATTTCTTGGCCCTTTGACAACTTTTTTGACTAACTTTGCCTAAATTGATAATTGTGCTCTGGCAAATCTCTCTCAAGCTTTGGTTACCCTGCCTAATTTTGTGCCAACAACAGGTGCCAACTGCTGCTGTTGTGAAAGACGAATAATAATATGAACGAAATTCATGTCTAGTGGGACCAAATGAAAGCTCATAACAAGGCCACTACGTGATGGGACCTGTTCCAGGCAACTTCCTGGCAAGAAACAGGCTAATTTGTAGAATACACTGTCGACAGAGTGAAAAGTTTCTATTCTCATAAACTAATCTAGAAACATCTGGAACTGTTTTTAATATCAAACATGTTTGATACTTTCATCTCCTGGTCTTCTGCCTAGTGTAGTTGACTTCTGTTGGAGTTTGCGTACTGGTCTGTGTACTATTTGCCTGAGATGACAAGATTTTTATACATTATTTTGAGGATTACACTTTGATCATAACTTTTTTTTGTTATTGATAGATTTTACCGTGTAGACTGAATACCTCTGATCTACCTACTCCACATCAACTGGAATAACTTCCACTTCCACTTGAATACAATATGTGAGATGCTATTCTTCCCACAATGCATTGCCCCTATGGGTTATCCATGTAGGACACTGGCAAGGTGCCAATCATATGTTGTTTCCATGGCAGCGGTGGCTGGCTGCCCCATTACCAACAGCCCCACGGTACTGTATGTGTCCTGGATGTGTTATGTGTGTTTACATCTAAGCCTGTGTGTGGGAGGGGGGTAGAGATTGTATGTATGGCTGAAGATGAAAGGCAGAGGGATTTTACGCCTGTAATGGTTTTATCAACACTCATTGGCTAAGGTAACAACATGCAGTATTACATACAAGCCATCACCCTAAGGAAAGTCGATGCACAGTTTTCGACATACAGCCTGAAAACATATACTCACACACACTGAAAACGCTCTGCATGCTCTGCAGACTGCATAAGCAGGTCATGAAAAATAAGCTACAAACACATGCTCTACCATGAACTACAGACTTTGACCTGAGTAATTTACACATTTGTAAGCTCCAGTGAATGTGTGAATCATATAAGAGAAAATGCATGGAAGGCAAGCACCGCAATACCATGAGAATAAAAGACTAAAGCTGCATATTACCTCCAGAGAAATACTTATTTCTTCAGCTTTTCTACAAGTGTACTTTATATGTCATGCAAATCATAAAGCCAGTGACTTCTGATCACCAAAACAAACGTGAACTGTCCATAGTCCTTTTGAATAGGGCAACAATGGCCAAAATGACACCCATGCCCTCTTATACACTGGTTTAAATTGAATAAAGACCCACAAACAAACACATGTGTCCCCATACTCACAATGCAAAACAGCTCTAGTAGCTCCCTCATTGTCCTCCTTAAACGTGTCTTTCTATACATTCACACACATGCTTTTTCCACGATGCATGTCTCTGACCTGCCACATGACTGCACACACAGAGAGAGAGAGAGAGAGAGAGAGACCGAGAGTGAGAGAGAGACCGAGAGAGAGAGATAGAGAAAGATAGAGAGAGAGAGAGGCCGAGAGAGGGAGAGACCGAGAGAGACTGAGAGAAAGAGAAAGGCTGGCACTGTGGTAGAATGCCATCCACATGCTCAGAGGAGAAGGAGAAGGAAAAAGGAGGAGGAGGAGGGGGAAAGTAGGAGCAGAGAAGAGAGGATTGGGCAGATTCCTGAGGGGAGAAAGGCAGATGGGGGGAAGGGGTGAACGGAGGGGGGTGGCTGAGACGAAAAACATTGTTTTTTTTGGTGCTCTCGCATCGTCATTTTGTCCTCCATCTCTGCTTCTCCCTCCTCTCTCTTATCACCTCCTGAGCCCTGTTCCTCTGGATCTCCTCTTCCTTTGTCATACCAAGAATTATTCCTACATCAATGAATACTCTCTCACCCCAGCATTTTTCTCTCCTTCATACCCCCCCCCCCCCTTTCTCTCTGTGGTAAAAATGGTCTAAATTAGTCCCTTCCACTTTTCACAGCAGTCGGAGGCAGCAGCCTGTGTGTCCAGAGGCATTTTCTCTAATACAGCTGCCTAACTGTATGTTAAAGCTGGATCTGTATCATTCACTTTTCGAGTGAACAGTAGTCCATCACAGTATATAATCTAATTCCTGGATTCATATAATCCCATGACAAAAAAGTTAAGAAATACAGTGTCTCCCCTACCATTATATTAGGGGGGCGCCCCACCACGGCAACAGCACCCCCCACCCCCCTTGAAAATGAAGTTAATTTTATTTAATTATATTTTCTGAATAGCGTCAGAATACAACAGGAGTCATTTAAGGATACCTTTCCTAAAGAACAGCTCTATACCTTGTCCTTTTAGTAAAAAAACTAAGCAGCCTTATGTTATTGATCTTATTTGCACAACGTCATGTGAATTCTGTCTCTACATGGTTGCGTGTTTACAATTCTCAGAAAACGCGACAGCGTTGGAGATTCACTTGTTCCACGATAGTTTGTTAAATTGTTTGGGAAGAGTATTTAGTTTGAGAAGATGAAGATGATTCACTCCTACAAAAAACAACTAAAACAGATTTAAACGAACTGAAATTCTTTCTATATTTTATTGTGCTTGAAAGCGAAAAGTGATTTTTGATTTATCGTTGGACTGCTTCTGCTGGGGAACATTTTTTGGACCTTTGGACAATTATTTAAAATACATTTTCCGATGCAGAGTGAAGCTCATTGTGCCGTCGTTTTAGATTGCAAAAATTAAGGCTGCACAATATATTATCTTTTTTTATTTTCAACGTTGCTATGTCAACTTGCTCAATAAACACATCGAAAAGACTGTTATTGCACGCATGGATTTTTTTAGTTAGTTCAAATAGAGTATCAGTAGAAAATGCCATTTTAAAATGTAACTATCATTCATTTTTTATTGATGCCTTTTGTGTTCAGTTCAAATTGTTCAATAAAAGAATGTTGGAAATAACTTCCCTTCCGTTTTTTTGGATTCAACAGGCAATTTATTGCGTTTTAGCAGTAAACTGAAAGCAGCAAAACGGCAGTACTGAGTACACTTTAATATCAGCATATGTATCTCATGTAGTATCGTTATTGCGATATTCAACAATGCTTACTTGTCATGTCATGATCCAAGTTTCAAAGTTAACTCAAACCTAGTTTAGTATTACGGTACTGCAATCTATTTTTACGTATCGGCCGACAAATATACCGATACTGCTAAACAATATCTACAATAAACTAATATCAGCGGAAACATGGGCATCTAGCTCTACCATCTAAAACAATATATAGTCCTCTGCATTATATTCTCTATATAGTGTGTAGGGAATGCTGCATAGTGAAGGAGTAGGTGTGGACAGAGCGAAGGTGTAATCTGTGAGATGTGTCTCTGACTTCCCTTACCTCATTAGAAATGCGCCGATGGTGGTTGTTCCTCATACGGACCCTGACTGGACTCTGGACCTCATCAGAAGACGTCCCGGACGCCTGGTCGCTCTCCCCGTCTGAACCCATCTTCACATTTTCATGAACGATACCTACAACACAGAGACACAAAACGACTGTTATTGTCAGGAATTGCACTGTACCTCCATCCAACTCAGGTCTTTTGGACAGCTTTTTTGTTTTGTTTGATGGTACTATTTCCTCTTTCACTCTCCTCTCCTCCTCTATCACTCTCTCCATGTAGCCATCAGAGGACACAACATTTTGTCTCTCTTAGAATTCATTCGCCCAACTGAGAAAGACATAGTAGGGTCCCAATCCCCAGACAATGGATTGTACCACCAAGCATGCAGGGGTGTTAGCCGAGTGTGTATGAAATGCTATTGGTAAGACGAGGAGGTCAGAGATCGATATCGCCCTGCATGCAATGAGAGCCTTCCCTTCTTTGCTTGCCGCCCCCCACACCGCCATTACCCCCAGAATCAATCTGATTAATGAGTTACGGTGCAGCAGACAGGACTACTTCCATCAATGGTGTCGGTGTATATGTGGGGGGAAGGGTCTCCCTTTGGGTTTTCAGTGTATGGTGCCTGATAGCTCTCAGGTCTGGGTCATGTGTGTGTGTGTGTGTGTGTGTGTGTGTGTGTGTGTGTGTGTGTGTGTGTGTGTGTGTGTGTGTGTGTGTGTGTGTGTGTGTGTGTGTGTGTGTGTGTGTGTGTGTGTGTGTGTGTGTGTGTGTGTGTGTGTGTGTGTGTGTGTGTGTGTGCGTGTTTGGCTTGTGTTTGGTAGAAGAAACTGCTTACGAGAGGAACAGCCAGATGTTAAAGCTCAATCCTAACAATCTTAACCTACTGCTAAAGAATAAAAATGAAAATATAACATACTTCACACCATAAACAACCTCACCCTCATCTACTGTTTACATTTTAAAGAACCACCATAGGCAAGTGACTGATAGAGGGAAGATTAGGGGATCAGGATGAGGTTTTCAGTGGGAAAAAGGAGAGGAGGAATAAGCTGAAAGATAAATAAGTCCCTTGAGTCATTATGGCACGTCAGCCGTGAGATAGAGCAATTGAGAGGCCGGATAGGTAAAGCTATTTATTATAGTGCACTGTCTGTCAGCGGTGGAGTGGGGCAACACCACCTGAGACTGATTCTAGTTCATTTTGTGTGTGTCTCTTTTGTGTAGTCAAGGCAAGCTGGTATACAGGTTCTGTCTTAGGGCTGAAGAATGGAAAAGATGGACTATGGACTTAATAAGCAGTGTATCAGCAAAATGAAGCTCACTGGCTTATAGAGTTGATGCAATTGATTCATAATATGTTAAGCATAAAAATCATGATATAATATGCATTTGTGGAGCCCCAAATGATTCAATAATAAATAAACAAATAAAATAAATGAGTAGCTATAGAATAAATAATGACTGTAATAAATTCTGTAAGATACGGAAGCCCTAAATGGTCATACATAACATACATTTTATTTCCTCTGTTTTCCCGTGATAATGAGATAATACCTCCATTTTCTCGTGGTAACAGGAAAATTTCACTTCGTTTTCTTGTGATAACGAGATAATTATGATCCGTTTTCCCATGATAACGAGATAATTAATTTGATAGATACACTATTGACACTCAGATGTTTTCACTTGGTTATTTACTGTTATAAAAGTATACTATATATATTTATGTGCACATTGTAAAACACCTTCCTGTACTGGTATTTATATTGTTGTGGTATAATATTGTTGACAATAAAGTTTATTAAAAAAAAACTCTAGTTAATGAGGACCTCAGGCTCACTCGTGCCTCTGATAAAGGTGAATCCTTAATAACCGTCTTCTTAGATGATGCACACTAATGTGAAGACTATCTGTAATAAAAAGGCATAAAGTTATTTCAGCCTGACAGGCCTTGATTGAAGAGATATGTGATGGTGATCGATATTCTCCTGCTCCTCTGACATTGCTACACTGATTCTCCAGATCTCAAATTAATTATCTTGTTATCACGAGAAAACAGAGGTAATTAGGAAAATTATCTTCTTCTCCCGGGAAAACAGAGGAAATAAAATGTATGTAATGTATGACCTTTTAGGGCTTCCGTGGTAAGATACATAAATGCAAACAAATTATTTTAAAGGTCCCATGTAGTAAAAAGTGAGATATCCATGTCTTTTTTTTTTTTATAATAAAGCAGGAACATAAATACTGTGAAGGTATCGAAACATTCAGTCCACAGAGAAATGCACACAGCTGGTATTCAAAAACTGTGCCTTTACGAGTCGTCAGGACTTAAGTAGAGTTGTGATGTCACAAAGAGACAGCCATTTCCACTTCCTACCACTGTAAAAAAGTGATGCCAAAATATCCTTGATATGGGTGCTGCCGTTTTGTTATTTTGGCGCCAGAGACTGCACAGTAGTGATAACGTAGTCCCGCACATACACCAGCCCAAGGATTCACAAATCAATCACAGCTGTCAATCATGACGTTTCACCCATTGTTATTGCATCAAATAACTAATTGAAACCAAACATCAGAAAAGTGAGCATACCTATAGTACTATGGTTCTAAGAAAACATTGTTTAAATCTTCTCTTCTGACACAATGGTTACTGTTCACTAACTTTGCTTACTGTTTCTATTCACAAAATAAAGGTTGCCTCGGCTGTTTAAAAAAAAACAAAAAAAACTGCTAGTACAGCACTGGTATAGCCACAGCGGATTTTTGATCCAATTCTGAACAATCAAAAATAACAGTCTTTCAGAATTAATCAAGTACCAATTATTTGTTCTCTAATTTTGAACTCCAGTGTAAGTGTTATAAAAACTACCTAAAAGAAACCACCTTTGGAAATATTTGTATGTATACTTGATGTATACCTCCATACTTTTTAGTTAGCTTGCTTCAGACAGAGGGTAAACACAGGTATAATCACACAGTAAGAGAAAAATAATGTGTTTTTTGAGCACCTTGTGTTCATATGCCCCCTGCCTCTTAAGCTCACAAACAGTCAACTACCTGTGTTGATCCCAGCTGCTTATTTCAGCCTACATCCTGTCCATTGGTCTAACTATCTGTTGACAAAAACAGCATATGCTCATTAGCAAAACACAAGTCTGATGTACTGCCTGTGGCCTCAAAGACAGACATAAGAATACAGGGCATGCATGCAGAGTAGCATGGTACGAAAATTGAGTAGTCAGTAGTCATATCAGGAATCAACCCTGATGGTGAAACATTAAACTCAAGGTAACTGACACCAGAGTGTGGGGAAATTGATCCAGGACATCTACATACTGACAGACGCACACACATGACCACACACTCATGACAAGTGAGTATCCAGTATTGCTATTAAGTCACAGGTCTGTCTCACTTTCAGAGAGGTCCTGATCTTGTCTGTTTGTGTAAACAGTCAAGGAGATGCGGGTGGAGCAGACAAGGTGAATGACCTGAGAGGAAAATTCCACAACCTGAACCTGGAAACAATTATATGATGTTCTGCTAACACATACAACACTTGTATTTGCCTCTCATACACCAGCAACACACTTTCTCTCACATACAAGTAAACTCACATATACTGCACTTCTCGATCAAACGGAACATTCTTTTCTTTTCCTGCAGGTTCTTTCTGCTCCATTTCCATAGCAGACAAAGAGCAGACAGTAAATGTCATGAGCTACCACTGCCTCCCTGTGTGGAGCCAGGCTGGCCTAGTTAGGGTTGCTGACTCCCTGCTAGCACGTCTGGAAGAATGAGTGGGTTGCTTTTAGGACTATTCCTTCCCCTCCAAACTCTGCATGCACTCCACTTAGCTGGCAGGTCTATCTCTGGCAAATCTTGGCAAGGCCTCAGATAATGATTGAAAAGCCAGTGGAAAGGATGTTAAAAGAAGTAAAGTAAGAACAAATTTTGCTTCAAGAGCTCTTCAAAGAGGAATAGGAATATTGGGGTCCAAGGCCAGTCATCGAGTTCAGTAGGACGTTCAAGAGTGCACTAGTAGAATTACGACTGTCACTGTATCCTCAAAGCAATTTCAGTCAAAAGCAACTGGACTTGGTTATTTGTCTAGGAAGACGTTTCACCTCTCATCCAGGAGGCTTCATCAGTTCGTGTAAGCAACTGACAAGGCTGGGACTGGTCCAGACTGGGACTGGTCCAGACTGGGACCAGTCCCAGCCTGGTCAGTTGTGTACACAAACTGCTTTTGACTGAAAATTTGCTTTGGGGATAACGATGACCTGGACAAATGAGAATATTCACAGGCCTAGTAGTCACTGTCTACATCCAATGCATTACCTTATATTATTACTGTGCTTTGAACTGACTCATTTTACTTCTTCTTTTTGCTCTTAGGCCAGAGGTTGTCAAAACAGTTTTTGAATACAGCGTATTGTCTGAATTTGGCATGAGCGTTAGGAATAGAGATACCGCAGCAGTTGTGCTGACAAGCAAATGGATAAAAAATGAATAAAGATGAACTTGAAGGCCTGTTCACCTCTCAAAGGAGTCTGTGGCATCCCTGAAGATACTAACACACACACCCAGGGCCAACCACTGCATCCCTAATCTTTAAACCAGCCACATAAAAGAAATAATTGTTTGAAATTAATAAATTATTGTTAATAAGATTTTCAAAGTTGTATCATCAGCAGATTCTGAGAGGAAGCTGCTTAACATAAATCCATGTATTCATCTCGAATTAAACCTCAGGACACATGTTTAATCTTAATTTAACGTCCCATGAGTAAAAATATCACATGTGTTAATGCACCGGGAATGCAACTATTCTAGTCCTCTGTATAGCACAAGTTGTACAGTACAGATGTACAGTTACTTACAGTGTCATCTATTGAACAACATTTTACCTCTGAAAAATCTATGGAACTCATACATATTGTTATTAAACTGCTGTCAATGGGTATAGTCTGAAACTGATGAAATGTAAATGAACTTGATGATGGAGACTCACCAATGCGGTTTCTTGGAGGCCGGCATGAGTCCAGCACTCGAAGCATACGGAAAGGTGACAGCCTGAGTGGGGTGTCTCTCTCACCCATTCTTATCCCCTCTCCTATTCTAGCCTCCCCCATCCTTGAGTCTCCCACGCTCGGAGCACGTGCAGAGCTAGCTTGGGGGTTACCTGACGTATCCATTGTTCCAGGAGGTTCAAAACACTCAAGATGGAAGTGTGATTAAAAATTCAAAAATACATTTCACAAAGAGATGGGGAAAAATCTGGGCTTTGGCAAAGAGTGGAAATCATTTTAGTCCAGTCTGGGTGAGGTCTGGGTGGGGCTTCAGGAGTTATGGCTGTTTAAAGTCACAATCCAATCTTCAGTCTCATGCAGTAGAGAACAGATCTTACATCGGGAGGACAGTGTAGACTGCACAAGCACACTAATCACAATGCAACAACTCCCTCTGCTACTACTCCACTTAAACACACACTCTCTCTCTCTCTCTCTCTCTCTCTCTCTCCTCTCTCTCTCTCTCTCTCTCTATTTTCCTGTAGACACTCCCTCTCTCCACCTCTCCTTCTTTCGCTCTTTTTCTCTCTGCAGTCACACTCTGCTTGCTGACTGAGGAAGGTCAAATACTGTGCAGGTAGGCAGAATGCTGCAGAGACAATCCAATGCACACAAGCTGAAAACTGTTACACCCCATCATCTCGGAATAACAGGTGTTCTGTTTCCATCTAATATAATTTAATCATTTAAGTTTAATCAAACACACTAAGCTTAAAGCTCCTCCAAGGAAGAAAAACACTTTCACCTGCCTCATTTTCAACTGTCTGACCTCTTTGCTCCCTGCTCTTTCCTCCGCACTTTCTCTCTTGTTACTTTTTCATTTCCCATTGTTTGTTTTTCTCCTTCACTCAGATCTCTTCTCTGTTATTCCACTGATATTCAGCATGCTACTCTATTCAGTCTGTTGTCCTGCTCCCCTCTTTTCCACTCCCCTCTCTCGATTGCTCCCTCCTTGCTTCTGGCGCCCCTATCAGTGCTGTTAGTCTTCTTGCACCCTCCCTTCACCTTGCTATTACTCTCCTCCCTCTCATGTGATACTAATCTCTCTCTCTCTCTCTCTCTCTCTCTCTCTTGCTCACTCGCTCTCTCTCTCTCACTCGCTCTCACTCTTGCTTACTCGCTCTCTCGCGCTCTCGCGATCTCTCTCTCTCTCTCTCTTGCTCTCTCTCTCGCGCTCACCCTTCTCCTGTCTCTACCTCTCCCTCACTCACTCTTCTCCATCTGGGTCTAGAGATGGTGTTAAATCTAAAGAACAATCTTTCTATTCAGAAGCGGATGACAACATTTTCTGACTGATCAGCCTCTTTCTTTCACTCCTTCTCTATCACTACATCTCATTCGCCTTCTGTATCTCTGACTCCTTCCCTCCTCTCCACTCTGCCTCCTCATGCTTATCACTCTCTAGGACAGAAATTGAAACCCTGAGGCTTTTGAGTGACGTGCCTCTGGTGTCCTAGCTCCCATCTTCTCCCTTTCATACAGCCTCTCTCCATCTCCCTGTTTCTCTTTCCCCCTCCTTTTTCCCCATGGACCTGAAGCACAGGCCATTATTCATTCTCAACCCGATGACCCATACACATGTGCTATCCCTAACATAATTGCTACGGCACCCACGGTAACTGTGCATCCCTATAAAAACTACACACATACATGGCTCTATGTGACACACCTGCAGAGTAAACACAATATGAACAAACATCCCTTATTGAAATATCACACAAGGAACTATTCAGCAGGATGTAGAAGTGTTTATCCTGATAAATGTTTTCGCTGCACATGAAAACACCCATGTTTTGTCTAAACAGATCCCAAACTTTCCTTACAAATAAAATGTGCCTAATGGACTGAAGGGGTTAGCAGCACAGGAATCAAGGGCTTGAAGGTCCTATTATTTTCTTAATGTGATCCATTTACTGTTGCAAAATAACACTGTCCATCTCAAGGGGTTAGCTATAAATAAACTTAAACTTACACGTTAATGCATCAATAATTGGTGAATGGTCTATTAATATAATGATAATTACAAGTTACAAGGGCCATTCTGCATGAGTACTTTTTTTTTTATTTAGTTACTAATCAGTCTGTATATTTGCTTTAGTATATACAGACAGAACCTTTATTTATAATGGAGTATTTTTACAGTACGAAAGAGAATGTGAATGCTTCCACCACTGGAAATAACAGGTCCAGGATATTAAAGTAATCGATGTATTTTTGTAAAAAAAACTGTCTGATGTAAGTATATTTTCTAAAGATGACAGAGGACAATCCTTCCAATCCCGCTGTAATGCCTTTTTGAGAGATATGCTACCACCAGTGTGTTGGCTGTTGTGCGTGTGTGTGTGTGTGTGTGTGTGTGTGTGTGTGTGTGTGTGTGTGTGTGTGTGTGTGTGTGTGTGTGTGTGTGTGTGTGTGTGTGTGCATATCTCCCTTTATGTTTCCTTTGGATCCATGGATCATTCCACCCTCCGTGAAAATAGTGGTGTGAAAATGCGAAAATACGTAAATATGTTTAATGGCAGCTTTAAATGTCAGTGAGATTAAGTATTAGATGCCATATTTCCTCATAATATTATCAAGGATTAAAGGTCTGATATATTTTTTACGTTTTTTGTGGTCTTTGTGTGGCTTTATTTCAAAGTACAGCTGAAGATTGACAAAAAACGGGGGCGAGAGAGAGGGGGGATGACAGGCAGCAAAGGTTCGCAGGTCGGAGTTGAACCTGGCCCGCTGAGCCACTGGGCACGCATAAATGTCCTATGTTATGCTTATGTTCAGGTTAACTGTATATTTGGGTTTCAACTAAAACATGATTACATGCTTCAATTATCAAAAAACATTATTTTGTCTCATACCTTCTGTCTGGATATACCTGTATTCCTCTTCTAAAACACACCCTTTTAGCGTCTGTCTCTTTAAGCCCCCCCCTTCCCCCTTCTCAAAAAGCCCTGTCTGCTCTGATTTGTCAGGGTTTTGGGTCGTCCACATCTGTGCTCTCGGCCTATCTGCATCGTTATTGCAGCCGGGATGACTGTAACAGCGATGTAGCAGCACTTTCCGATGTAACCTATATATACAGTATACAGTGCCTTGCGAAAGTATTCGGCCCCCTTGAACCTTTCAACATTTCGCCACATTTCAGGCTTCAAACATAAAGATATAAAAGTGTCATTTTTTGTCAAGAATCAACAACAAGTAGGACACAATCGTGAAGTGGAACGAAATTTATTGGATACTTTAAACTTTTTTAACAAATAAAAAACTGAAAAGTGGGGCGTGCAATATTATTCGGCCCCCTTGCGCTAATACTTTGTAGCGCCACCTTTTGCTGCAATTACAGCTGCAAGTCGCTTGGGGTATGTCTCTATCAGTTTTGCACATCGAGAGACTGGAATTCTTGCCCATTCTTCCTTGCAAAACAGCTCGAGCTCAGTGAGGTTGGATGGAGAGCGTTTGTGAACAGCAGTCTTCAGCTCTTTCCACAGATTCTCGATTGGATTCAGGTCTGGACTTTGACTTGGCCATTCTAACACCTGGATATGTCTATTTGTGAACCATTCCATTGTAGATTTGGCTTTATGTTTTGGATCATTGTCCTGTTGGAAGATAAATCTCCGTCCCAGTCTCAGGTCTTTTGCAGACTCCAACAGGTTTTCTTCCAGAATGGTCCTGTATTTGGCTCCATCCATCTTCCCATCAATTGTAGCCATCTTCCCTGTCTGTGCTGAAGAAAAGCAGGCCCAAACCATGATGCTGCCACCACCATGTTTGACAGTGGGGATGGTGTGTTCAGGGTGATGAGCTGTGTTGCTTTTACGCCAAACATATCGTTTTGCATTGTGGCCAAAAAGTTCGACTTTGGTTTCATCTGACCAGAGCACCTTCTTCCACATGTTTGGTGTGTCTCCCAGGTGGCTTGTGGCAAACTTTAAACGAGACTTTTTATGGATATCTTTGAGAAATGGCTTTCTTCTTGCCACTCTTCCATTAAGGCCAGATTTGTGCAGTGCACGACTGATTGTTGTCCTATGGACAGACTCCCCCACCTCAGCTGTAGTTATCTGCAGTTCATCCAGAGTGATCATGGGCCTCTTGGCTGCATCTCTAATCAGTCTTCTCCTTGTTTGAGATGAAAGTTTGGAGGGACGGCCGGGTCTTGGTAGATTTGCAGTGGTCTGATACTCCTTCCATCAATATAATTGCTTGCACAGTGCTCCTAGAGATGTTTAAAGCTTGGGAAATCTTTTTGTATCCAAATCCGGCTTTAAACTTCTCCACAACAGTATCTCGGACCTGCCTGGTGTGTTCCTTTGTCTTCATGGTTCTCTCTGCGCTTTAAACAGAACCCTGAGACTATCAAAGAGCAGGTGCATTTATACGGAGACTTGATTACACACAGGTGCATTCTATTTATCATCATCAGTCATTTAGGACAACATTGGATCATTCAAAGATCCTCACTGAACTTCTGGAGTGAGTTTGCTGCACTGAAAGTAAAGGGGCCGAATAATATTGCACGCCCCACTTTTCAGTTTTTTATTTGTTAAAAAAGTTTAAAGTATCCAATAAATTTCGTTCCATTTCACGATTGTGTCCTACTTGTTGTTGATTCTTGACAAAAAATGACACTTTTATATCTTTATGTTTGAAGCCTGAAATGTGGCGAAATGTTGAAAGGTTCAAGGGGGCCGAATACTTTCGCAAGGCACTGTATACACGGTACTTGTGTCATCACAATCGTATGGAAGTCCAGATGGCTAGTTTGAAGGGAATTTTTCTGAGCATTTTGATACTTCCACATTATTTATATAGCACCCGACTTATTTTATAATAAAAAAAGACATTTTATTTTTAATTTCAGATGCTGTACTCAAAATACTGAAAAAAAATAAGTGCTGAGATTGTCTCCACACAGCATCACAGACCGTACCCCAACTCATCAAATACTGGCTCTTTGTCATCTCATCATCTTATATCGACATGCTAGCCACTCACATTCACTAACATACATGGGCGGCTGGAGCGCCTATCAAAACAAGCAACAGAGAAACGTGGATCACGTGACTTATTCCTCTGCTCAGGACCTTCATTATATCTTTGTATAGGAAATATTCGTTTGCTGCTACATTAATGCTCTATATCTTGAGTATAGTTCCATTAACAAAGTACAAATGTGTGCAACAACCATGAAATAAAACCTCACCGTCTCACCCTTCATGTCAATAATCAGGTTGTCTTTTAGGCCTTAACTGACAAAACACGCTCATGCAGAAAAGCTCTCTCACCCTTACATGTCAATGATGCATTTAACTTTAAGACTACTTACATAAATAGATAACCACACTTGAAACAGCTAATGGCTTAGAAAAGTAAATATATGTGATCATCTGCGTGCTGTATACTTAATACATCATGTAAACATTTTAAATCTAGCTATGTGTGGAATGTTTATTAAAATAAACATTTCACTCTATACATTAAATCCAAGATCCCAAATAAAGAGTAATGGCCATTTACAATGCATTGACAGAGATATATTGATGTAGAGTGCTGCATGCCTGAGCTCAAAAATTCGAGGACAAAAGATCGCCACTCAGCCCTCCACCCAACCCTGAATCCCTGTCTCTTTGTATTCAAAGTGCAACTGTATACATCAAAGATTTCTTTCTTGCTCTGCAACCACTTCCACACAGCTTCTCACTCCCTTCAAGGTCTTGTTCACTGTCGTGCCAACTTGTATGAAACATCTTTATTGTCACATTTTTTGGTTTCATTTGAGCTTCCAATTAAAATATAGTACTTTTTGTACAATACATACCACACTATGCCTCCAATAGTGAGACAATAAAAAGATCAAAATGCATAAAACATCCCTGAGGAACACACACACATAGAGAAACACACTCACAAGGCTGGAGGGAGAGAAGATTTAGACTGCCGTAATTACCTCCAAACCTTTTATCTGCATCTAAGGAATCTTATTATTCAATTAGTGGGACCGGAGTGCCAACTATCAGCTACCGGCTCCATATGTCCTGGTCCCCAATGCCTCAACCACCCTCTACCTTTCCTATATAGCTCTAAAATCCCCAGCATTCTTTAGACACATTTTCCCTTTGCCTCAGGCGTTAAGCTAATGTAACAGCAAGCCCTAACACACACAAAAAGCTTACAAGACCCACTGCATAAAAGCAGCCCACACTGTTGTTCTTATTAAATCCAATCTGGGAGTGAGAGAAGAGGGTTAGTGTGAGCAAATGGTCGAGAGTGTAGGGAGTGAGGGAGAAGGCTACAGCGATTAATGCAGTATTAATGCATTACATTAAACCCCTGGCACATACTTTCATGGTATACACAAGGGGAGATAAGGGTGGTCTGAAAAGCTTCCCCAGTCTGCTTTAATCTTGAGGTTAAATATAGTATTTTGATGTATGTAGAGAGAAAGCGACAGAGGGGAGAAAAGAACACGAGGAGATATCTGTGACAGTATCAGAAATAGCAGCCTGCTATGGGTTTTGAGGAGAGTAGGCCTTTTTCTCGGTAAAACAGACGGGAGGGCTGGCTAATCCTCAACAGTGTAACTACAGATCTACACAGAGAAAGAGATAAGTTAGTGGTGAAAAGCGAAACAGTGCGGTGCTGCTCTTTCCTTACTGTAAGTACAGTGTGGTGGGAGTGGGTGTTGGCCCGAGTTAGCAACAAATGAATCACAAACCTGTAAAAGCTCTTCGACTCTGGCAACTAGCCAAAACGCATCTAGCATACACATATAACCCTGCAGTCAGCCCCACTTACACAGATGAAAAGTGAATTTAATCGAATTCTCCTATGGATGGATAAAGCAAGTTAGAGAAAAGCAGAGAAAGGGAGGGAGAGAGAGAATGAGAGAAAGGGTGGGCAAGCTCTTTAGTGCAGCAGGAAAGAGAGATTGCATCATCATGTCGCTCTATTAAAAGGGTGCGACGTGCTCTGACTGCTGAGTGGCACACAGTGAGTCAGCGAGACCAACCAGTGCAAAACACGCAGCACACAGCGTGCATCTTTACATTTCAAACTAAACATTATCACACTTTTAATAATAGAATAGCATTCTAGGTTGTGAGTCAAGTGATGTCCATTTTGGGCTTTTCCTGAGCTCAGAGATAGTAGTAGATTTCACAGAATGAAGTGACTCTGCCACAGGTACATTTGTGCATTATATACATATATATATTCTAGTCTGCTGATTTTCATTTTGTCCTTGTCATACGTACAGTTAAGATGCATTATCATGCTCTAACATTTGTCATGTTTAAAAGAATAGTTGGACATCTTGGGAAATGTGCTCATTTGCTTTATGACGAGTGCAACATGAAAAGATCAACACCTCTCTTTTACTGTATCTGTTTGTTAAATAAGCTAGAGCCAGGAGACGTGTAGCTTAGCATAGCGCTAAGACTCAAAGCAGGGGGAATAGGAGGAATAAGCACATTTCTTGAAATGTCAAACCCTCCCTTTAAAACCCCACATTAACTCCAAAGATTAACATTGCAACATCAATTTCAACATTAACATTATCATCCTAACACTGCTGTATTGATAATTCTACTGCCACTGCATTGTATTTTAAAACAAATTATATACTGTATATATATTATAAATATAATATTTTTAAATAAAGCTGACATTAATTCTTGTTCAATTCATATTCTAATTTACTTTTTTATTGATCAGATGGACTATTATATTTTAAGCAAAGTTCTTTTTACAGCTTCTTGTGTTCAGACAGCATTTAACATTTGAGAACTTTGAAAAACATGTCTCTAGTCGTAATGCATAAAAAATGTATTGTTTTGGTATTGGTATTATTAGCGTTAGTATTGAAAATGTACAAACTTTAGCTACTGTCCCTATGTCTCGACAGGGATCATCTAAGTTTCATCCATCCATTCTTATCCTATTCCCAGCTTGCATGATCTTAATGAATTGTCAGCTCTTGATATGTGACCAGTTCTCTTGTCAGCCAGAGTTCAATGGATGCAAAGAGCATCATTGTGGCCTGTCTGCAGTTCACTCAGCCGAGGACTCGGAGGATACACGGCACAAAGCTAATACGACTTCTGAAGCAGCCATTGTGACTCTCCTACAACATCACTCCCTCCCTCCTTCCATCTATAGTTTTCTTCCTCTCTATCGCTCAGTCTCCCATAATCAATCTCTCGCCATTTTCTAAGCTTCATTACATTATAAACCCATCTCCAACATCCCAGTGTAAGCCCCTTGCCTTTCTCTCCATCCTTGACTTTTCCTTCCTCACTCCATCCCACTGCTCCTGATATAAGCCGTTCTGCCACAGTGGGAAATGAGATTATTGCGATCCATATAGCAATGGACCACACGTTCCATTACATAATGCAGACAGAAAGGAGACGAAAAGTGATGGTGTGAGCATGTGGGCGCTGTGAGCAAGTGCATGCATGTGTGTGTTTGTGTATGTTGGATTAAGGTCATTACAGTTTTAGCCTTCCAGATTTATAGTAAATGTTGGGAGGATTACCCAGTTGTTTCAATAACCTGTGGCTCTTAAAAGGTCCCATGTTATGTTCATTTTCAGGTTTATACTTGTATTTCGGGTTTCAACTAGAACATGTTTACATGCTTTAATGTTAAAAAACACATGATTTTTCTCATACTGTCTGTCTGACAGTTTTTTTTATAGCACCTGAACTTGCTTTATTATAAAAATAGACAGAAATCTCACTTTTTACAATATGGAACCTTTAAATGTAGTATACAAAGTGGCATAAAATGGATATACTCAAGTAGAGTACCTCAAAATTGTATTTAAGTACAGTTATTTGATTTAAATTTCATTTTCAACGGGAATTCCGAATTCAACTAGTTTACTTGGACATGCAACAGCTTTAAGTTTTTCATAGTGCTTATCAATGCATGCATGCATCACTGTGAAAATGTGAAAGTGTGTGTGTGTGTGTGTGTGTGTACCCAGAGATCCAGTTCTGTGCAGGCTCAGGTAGGCTCTGTCTCTTTCCAGCCCCCCACCTGGCTCTCTGCGTAGGGCAGTGCGGCCCAGATGACCGGCATATTGTCGCAGGAAGGAGGGGGCACTGTGTGAGGCGGGAGGGTGCACGGCGCACACCACCATGGGCTCTGAGACACGTGATGCAGGCGGATAACCAGGGAGAGGGAAAAAACGAAGAGAGACAAGAAGATGTTGCGAGAGAAGATGAGAAAGTGAGGACAGCAGGTTTACACAAACCAGTAAAAGCAAGACAAGAATAAGAGAAAGAGAGGGATCAAGAAGCAGCAAAATAGAATCAGAATTTTTAGGAAGGAATGGGAGCAATAGAGAAGGAGGGAAAAAGACGACACAAGGTCACACAGAGACCAGACATAGGAAGGTAGCAGAACATATAGGAACAGTACATCATGTAGTAGTGATAGATCAAATGGTAGGAATTTATACAGCTGCTGTACTCATGTTAGTGGCATATAGCAACAGAAATGGCCATGGAAAGTGTATGAGGTATGAGGCATGCATAGTAGAAAATTTGTTGAGTTATAGACTGATAAAGACTGATTTTGAAGAACAGTGAGAAAGAGACACGCACTTGAAAAACTAGCAGAACAATAAGGCCACAGAGGTAAGAGAGTAACCACTGATGGAAGAACTAGAGTGGATATTAAGCTAACTGTTGTGGGTCAGATTTAAGCTTATGAATAAAGTTGCTTTTTCAAAGTAAACCATAACATAATCCCTCACCAATGTGTGGAACACTGTCAGCACACATGTATCATCACCCTTCTTTCATGTTCATTAGTATTAATGAATCATTTGTGCAGAGAGTGGGTGGAAGCCCACGTGTCACATGTCCTGTCAATTTCCACCTCACTGCGCTGCAAATTCCACTGTAATCTCCAAGCATTAGGGTTTAATGTTCATCTAAAATTCTCACAAGATTCCTTCACAGTCTCGCCTCCAAAAATACGGTGGAAGAACAGATCTGAGGTCGGGAACATCTAATTAGCACTGTGAGGGTTTTTTTACCGCTCTTTTGCACTGTCAGACTAATATATATACAGAAGTGGGGGTCGGAAGGTTGATGCAGCAAGAAAAAAAAGCAAGAGGAGATGGTAAGTGCAAGATGCAGTGCAGTGGTTAAAGTTTAATGCCCCTCTCCTCATCCTCTACATCACTTCCTCCATCCAACTTTCTGGATATGAACTGACGTAGTTCGGGCTATTAAATACTAAAGGGAAGGATGTACAAATTGCAAGAGTACAGAGATGGTAGGGAGTGAAATTAAGCATGTAGTGGTATGGATGAATAGCAGCCCAGGAGCTGCAACAATTAGTAGCCAACATCTCTAGCCTAAAACACAGTACCGTCGAACACTAAGATTGTTCCTGTTCTCTCCTTTCTGTCTATCTTTTATCCGTATTTTTCTCTGAGACAAAGCATCTGCTGAAAGAGAGGCAACCTCCCTCGCTCTATGTCCTGACACACACACACACACACACACAAAGCATTTATGTCAGGTGAGGTCTCTGATTTTTCCAAAGAGGGGTCCTGCAATCCTAGAGGTTGCCCAGCAGATGGCACCCACAGTTTCTGAGAATGACATGGCTTTTTGTACTTTCATCTAGAAACTAAGACTTTCCCTTTTACTCATGTGAATACACAAATCAATTTAACTAAATTAACAATAGAGCTTCATGAATACACATACATTTCAAGTATGCTACTGATGATTAACTAGTGAAGTAAAATGAAGGGTGAAGTCCTGGTGACAAAGCTGATGAGGTGATGATAAAGGTAGGTTAAAAATCTCAGGAGAAGCTTGTGTGTCCATGTGTCAGTTTTGTGTTGTGCGTGTCTGTATGCCTTCATGAAAGTAGTGAACATTAATACATATTAAAACATTTTCACACAGGCACATACTGTTTTAACAAACACATGTTCCAGGGAGTCGTTCATTGTTCATGGAAGACATACAAGAGTGGAACAAAGTGAAATATCTGCTGCAATAATTTCTTCCTGCATGTCCTGCAGTTGACCAAGTGCGTCGTTAAGGTGACACAATTACTCCTCATCATAATGACAACACATGCTGCCTCCCTAAAGTGTTTTCTTCTGTTATGCAGTGAGATGTGATAATGACAGAATACAGTATAGCTATAATAATATGAAGTTATTCACATTTTGAAGTTTGTGTGTCCGCTGCAAGGTCCCCTCATGCATGTTGTATGTCTGTGTGATGGTGTCTGTTAAGGTGCTTTTGTATACCTGTGTGTGAGTGCACGTGTTCACGTGTCTCACCATTGTCCCTGGCGGCAGACGGCTCATCCAAGGCCATCTGCTCTGCCAGCTCTGACAGAGAGTCGTCGACGGGCCGAGCACTGCGTAGAGACATGGACAGCCTCCGCTTGATTATCTTCATCCTGTCCATCTTCTCACCGGGGCCCACAGGCCTAAAAGGGGAGGGACAACCACCAACATCATCATTATCATCATCAGCACAACCTGTATCCCCATCATCAAAATCATTATCATTGTTCTCATTATATCCATCAACAGCTAGATCCACGCTGCTCTGTTAATCGTCATTGTACAGTGAAACTACTGCAGTGCAGCGTCTGCGCATTTTGTATAGTTCTTTGGACTCCCAATGATTGTGTTTGCTCACGCAGCGTGTGTTCTCATTGTTATGTATCCCAAGTGCAAACATTGCAGAAAGAGAGAGCAGGTTCAGAGAGAAAGAGAGAGAGAGGTAAAAAGGGAGAGAAAGAGCGCAACAAATAAAATGTAAAAAACAGAATTACCACCTTAAAGTTATACTGTATGTGCCCCCCCAACCAGTCAAGTTACAGGTTACATCAATCTCAGTCCAGACTTACAGAATATATGCAGTGAAGACTTTGAAGGAATTTAATAAAAGGTATTAAGTGTTTTTTGGGGGCTCCTTTATTCATTTTCAACCCGGCAGCACAGAAGATTTACACAGTTTCAAGATAAGTGTCACAAATTCAGTATCCCACCAAATCTCCCGCCTTCTGTTCCTGAGTTGTGGTGTTGATTGTACAGAAACACATTTTTGTAGAACATTATGATATCACAGTGAAGTTGACCTTTGACCTGTTGGATAATAAAGTGTCATCACTGCATTTTATCGTATTATTTGTCTTAAATGTTGTCATAATTAGTGAAGGATCCTTGAGTTATGGCCAAAAACATGTTTTATGAGGTCATAGTTAAAGAAATTCCCTCCAGGGCTTCCCGAGATATCACATTTACAAGAAAGGAACGGACGGCGTCTGTCCACAGCTGTCTCTGGTGAGGAGGAATAACAACATGTAAATGGCTTACTATGCAATTCCCCAGAGGTTGCAGACAAGAGCAACTCTCTCTGGTGAGCTGTGATTGACATACTGGCTCCTCCATAAGCTATCCATAATGAAGTTATGAGCAGTAATCGAGCAGTAGACATCTGCAGTATCCTAATGCTGCAGATGTCAAACTCGATGGTTTGCATTGTGTGATCTGATCTCAACAAAGTGCATCAAAAATGGCACACAAAAGTATCATAGGACAGAATAAAATTCTTCATACTCTATATACACACCATCTATGGCTGACTTTACCTCTTGACGTCAGTGTGCTTTCAAAGTTAGCCTATATGTTGTATAGAGTGCCCCTCAGCAGACATTTGAAATCTGGTGTATTCGTGTAAGTACAGTATGTGTCTTTGCATGTGTAAATCTGTGTGTGCTGAAGTCATTTTGTGTGTTGTGCTCCTCTACGCTCTGCTTTACTGGCCTAGAGGTAGAAGCAGCTATGGCAGAGTATTTCTGTCTCCCTTCCCCTTCCTGCTACTTCTATCTAACCAATAAAGGCTCAAGAGTTGACATGCAAAAGTGTACACACACACACACACACACACACACACACACACACACACACACACACACACACACACACACACACACACACACACACACACACACACACACACACACACACACACACACACACACACACACACACACACACACACACACACACACACACACACACACACACACACACACACACACACACACACACACACACACACACACAGCACCCACTGCCTTTCTCTTTGTGTCTAACCTAGGAGACTTCAACAAAAGCCATTCATCCTTTCAGGCTCTCAGTCTTTCAGGCCTATTAGAGACAGCCAGTGCTCTGAGGGAATTCAAACCCAGCGATCCTCACTCAGGACTAGAAGATGCACTGAGGCGAGTATCCATCCCTAACAACATTTCCTCTGCCTATTTACATGAGTCCAGTTGGATGCGGTTCGCACCTAGACCGGAGGCGTTTCTTCAAGAAAAAAAGTTAAAAGGGAACAAAAGAACACAAGTAGAACAACTCACATTAATTTCATATAATCTGTCACCCATGGATTATCAGTATGGAATAAATCTCCCTCCCCCCTCATTTGCATGTTTAACCAGACTTCACTAGAGAAGAAGTCTGCTTGGACAAGGCGATTGGGTTCTCTTCATGCAACCTTCCAGCCATCATCCACACATTTATGACTATATTAAATGACTCACACTACAGGAGCAAAGTAGGCCGATAATATACCGCACTGCTTATTATCCAAATAAACACCAGTGTTATCATTAACACACGCTAACGCAAGCATCCGGGCATGCCCGCACACACATACAGACACACCATAATGACTAATTTCACAGTCTTCATCTTATCGCTGTTGAATTTGCACAAATAGTAATGCAGTGGGAATCTCATTACCCAGCAGCTCATAGGGAAAAACTTCAGGGTGCTACTGTGTATTATATATGTGTAGCTGAGTTTCCAATTTGATTTATAATATGGTTAAATAAGGTGTTGTCTGCCTTGAAAAATAACTATGCAAACAACGTTAATTTTATATATGTGTAGCTGAGTTTCCAATTTGATTTATAATATGGTTAAATAAGGTGTTGTCTGCCTTGAAAATAACTATGCAAACAACGTTAATTTTATAGGAATATTTAACTAATAACTTACATATTCCATGCTTAGTTTGTAAACTTTTCCCATTTGCTTTTAAGGACATAGCTGCCAACTTCTTCTCTTCTATCTACTGTACATATGTATTAATGCAGGAACATAAACATTTATGCCTGACAATTGACTTTTTATAATGTCCCATCTTTTGTATTACTTTTTGATGTTATATTAAAGGTCACATATGCTAATTTTAAGGTTCATACTTTCTAAAAGTTGCTCAGTTTTAGCACTTATCTCTTTAAGACTGGGTCTTCTAGGTCTTCCATTTTTGCACTCGCTGCGTCTCTATACAGTCATTGCAGACAGGAAATGACTGTAATGACACTGCAGCTGCATTTTCTACCTATATATAGTATATTTGTGACAGCATAACCATATCCTAGTCCTGACAGCTTGTTCAAAGACACAATTTCTGAATATGGGCTGTGTGCATTTCTCTGTGGATTGAGCATTTTGATACTTTTGAAATATTGATATAGCACTTCGGCCTGCTTTATAATAAAGAAAAGAAATGGAAATCTCCCTTTTTACAATATGAGCCCTTTAATATTTCTGTATGTTTGAATGTTTGCTGCAATGATCCAGTGTTAGCTTTGTGTAAATAAACTATGCTAGGCTGCATTCAGTAAGATGTTTTTACACTTAGGGATAATGTGTTGGTCACCTTGGTAAAAAAAAAAAAAAGTAATGTAATGTTTTGAATGTGCGTTGGATGTTGACTCTTGCCTGGTGCAGATGGAACGTGGCAGTGTGAAGAGCTTGGCAGAGGCACAACAGTGAGTGGGACGAGACATGTGGCTCCAGGCTGCAGCATGTGCAGGCCACACTCACCAGACACCCAACAAACCACGAACAACGCTTATACATAACTCCCACTAAATGGAGGGGCACATTCCAGATGACGGAGGCCGCTCTCACTCCTTCAAAGACACTACAAGCACTTCTGTTTAAAAATCAATAAAGTGTAATCTCTATTACCGGTAATATGCAATCAGTTTTGCATGAGCTGTGCAATTAACAAACACAAAAGAGTGAAGATTAATAGGGTAAGTGATACAAAGGAAAAAAATTAAAAATAAAAGAAATAAAACCTTCTTTAACTTTGTAGTTCTGCGTATGCCTGTTAACAGCTTGTAAGTATGTGCACATGTGTTTCCACATGAGTGTGTGGGTGTGTGGTTGCATGGATGTGGTAGCATGGAGGTGAGGTGAACTGACACACCCCTGAGGAGGATAGAGGAGGAACACGGTCTGATGTATTCAAGACACACACCATTTGGGTTGCTAGGTTACAGGCCCAGGCTGGAAACAGTTTCTGTCTCTGAGGTTAAGAGAAGAAGAAATGAGATAGAGAAAAAAGCTGAGAATTCACAATTTACATCTCTTTATCTCCCACACAAACACACACACACACACACACACACAACACGCACACACAAACACACATGCTCATCAGCTTGTCAGCTATAAAAACTTCTAACCCTCCAGCGCTTGGGATGCCACACAGTGCTGCAGCATGTAATCTCTGCCAGCCTTCCATTGGGATTCCTCTGCCAAATATTCCTCTTTAGGGGGAAAAGGATGAATGGACCTGAGTCTGCAGTATACACAATTTCGATAGCTGCAAGTTTGACACACACGTACAAATTATTGTTATTAGAAAAGAAGAGAAACCAGCTTGACCAAAAGTGGGGCCATATCTGATTTTGTTTCAGCCAGATATTGCCTCTTTCTTTCCCTCTCACAAACAAACAAGCATTCTTCTGCAATTCAGTGGCACATGAATCATACGCATGCATGCACTCACATACAAAGTGGCACAGTGGAATGGGCACTCAGTGGCACTCCAAACAGTGCTTGGCGAGGTGGCCTGAGGATGCATGAGTAATGCACAAATCTGCCCATCTACAAAATCCTACACACACATTAACCTACAGATAAACAAAAAGCTGTCCATTCTCCTTCTAAGTTTAACAGGTCCTCCTCAGCATCTCGTCTGTCACTTAATCTAAATCTCTAAAATAGTTAGATGAGGAGAAGGAATTATGGAAAGAAGATGAACGAATAAGCAAAAGCACAAGACTGCAAGGATCTGAAATGTAATTTTCAGCCACAAGAGGAGGAAGGAGAACAGTGTCTGCCTCTATGATTTTGGGGCAAACGGGGTGATACAGAGATTGCTATAACATTACTTAGTTCTGGATAATGTGACTGAAATCAATGTCATAATATTAAAATGGAATGTTTTTCTAATATCGATATGGCAAATATTTGCAAAAGTTACATATTAAAACATCTTATTACTGTTCAATGTAATGACCTTGATCCATTGTTATTTATTAGCCATAGAATACATCAGACACCACTTTTCCCACATGTTCATGTATATGGAGACCTACCTTTAAAAATTAATTTTGAAGAATTTTGTAGAACAAATACATAATATGATATCATGGTGATATGACTCCAGAGAAAGTTGGTAAATTATATAATTTAATAATTGGTCAGCCAAAACCTAATTATTTAGTGTCATTATACATTATACACATATTATTGGACTACAGAATAGTGTACAACTGGGTGACATTCAAACCAGAACAAACAGTAATTGCAAAGAGGTTATAATAATTGGTTTCAGGGCATTACACTTTGCGAAAATAAGAATTTGCGGGAAGCCCCACATACACACACAAATAGCTTACAATAGTCATGAAATTCTCTATGGGTTTTTAAAGACTGCTTAGTCCAATTGTTATTATAGTAATAAGACAGTTATCATAAGACATCCGGTAGTAATAACACAGGGCTAGTGAGATTTTTGAATTGTGGTTCATTGCAAAAGCCATTGACGATGCGCATGATTTTCAACCCGGACATCCCACACTGGACATGAATAATTTAGCGCTAAAGGTTATTCCCAACACACTGCTGAGAAATGAAAGTGTTCGGATACATGCGATGAATGTCCGAATAACGTTGGTGTTAGTAGCCTAAACGACATGCCATTGGCGAACATCCACGAGGTTATTGACAACATTGCGTGACCACAGTCAGGACTGGACTGTCACATTTGCGGACGAGCGATGGTCCTCACAATATCCCGTGTAACCAACACATGACTGCAGGGAGAGCGCACATAAGTGGGCAGCAAGCACGATACATATCACGGGACTCTATCCAAAAACGCAGTTCGTGTCGGGCCTGGCTGGCAGAGATTCGTCTCTACCTTCCAGGCCTTTTGCGTTTTCGGTCAGCTCCACTCTCCCCGTGTTTTCCTGACGCAAGTATCCGGGAGGCGGAGAGTCATGCAGGGCAAAGAAAAGTTACACGGCCAGCCGACCGGTTGAGAAACTCCATGGGGATACGACTGGAATCATCCCCGAGAGTATCCCGACGTTATGATTGTGAATGTACCCATGTACATGTGATCAGGACGGCCGAAACTATGTTGATATGTTGAATATAGCTCCAAGGACTTACATTCCGCTCGGTCTATGGAGCCCGTATCGCCATTTAACACGTTTATCTTCTATGGTGTCACTTTAATTTTCCCATTGGATTCGGGGATTTACAGTGATAGCCTATTTGAAGTGTAGCTACCTAAGTATTCACATCGGTTCCACATACACGCACACTTAGGCAGTAGCCTACATTCCGGTTAAAATGACCAAATCACCTTTGTTTTAATCATACGAAAAATAACTCCACCTGCAATATCAGGTGATAGGACACTCGTGCTTAGGATTGCTTGTTGTTCCACTAGTGTCGTTAATGGATCAAAACGTGGAGTGAAGACAGACTCAACATAAACAAACAAAAATAGCCTTCCGCTGCCACTGACCTGCTAGTGTTTCTGCTGCAGAAGACTATTGTTCCACTTGTGTATGGTAATCCAGGCAGCACGCTGGGATGAATCCACTGCGACAAGTTCCTCCAACTACTTTGCTGTAAAACACACCAAATTGCCTATTTGCCCTTGAGGTAAATCTTATCCCTGTGTCATATGGTGTATCGCAGTGTCCCGTCGCCTGAACAGATGCATCGTTGACCTGTAATAGTGCACTATTTGTCTTTACTTTCGCTTATAAACAGCACCGTCCCGTCGGGTGATGATCAGCCATATCGCTGCTGCTGCGTGGATCCCAAGTGGAAGCAGCGGTGATCCCGGAAAACACCGCAGGGGTGTGTGTGAGTGCATGTGTCGGCTATGTGATGTGTGTGGGAGACTTTGAATGTGTTTAGGCTTTACAGACTTTCTAACCTCCAACCCCCACCCTCTCTATCTCTTTAGAAAAAGGGGGGTCAGACAGATTCATTTTGGGAGCAGTGTCACCAGGGAAATTAGCCTTCATTATCCAAGCCCCATTCCCATCTAAATATGTACATCAGAGAGGTTCCTTGTGAATAATGCATGGGTTGAAAATTATGGAAATTCCACAGTAGGCCTATATGATCCTTCTCTGCTTAGTTGGCATCAACATGAGTGAAAATATAAGGATAATTGCCAAGTTTCACTTGCCCCTTTGAAATAAATTGTCCTGAGGTCCCAGAGTTGAGGGGTTTAAATTAATACTGGTGCACACATGTATGTATGTTAAATGTTAATGGCCATGAATTGATTTAACTTGCTTACTTTTAATTACAGCCTAGATACATTTAGTAACATGCATATTCTCCCTTTGATATAAAACGACTACTATCTGGATGACTGCTCTAGCGAACTGATGCCAAGATTTTAACATACCGTGCTTTAAATGTTTTTGTTTGTTCGTTTATATTTCTTATAAAATACATTTTAATACAACTCAATGATCACTGATATATCTCCCCTCGGGAAACACCTGGATCCACAGCAATTACGTCAGAAATCACAAATGACACAGCAAAGGCAGTTGAAGAGGAGAAGCCTGGCTGCTGGCCTGGTCTTCATCGCCACCCTGTGGATCATTTAAACAGCAGCAGCATGTTCTCATTCATAGACCAAATTCCTTCGCTGGAGCTAATCCTGGCGGTTTCAACCAGTCCCTACGTAGCTATAAACAACTCAATAAAGGCACAATCAAAAATAATGCAATAACCTACCAATACAACGATCAACAAATGCATTGCTGCAATCATATTGCGTGTCTTTTTCTATTTTTTGTCTCTATGTGGTAAGTTTGTGTTTATTTCAGTCATTTAGCCTTTTCATGGTCGTCTTGCATCCCTGTGGTCATTTCTGTCTCCTTGTGGTCATTTAGCATCTCTTTGTGATCGTTTTGTGTTTATTTTAGAAACATTTTATGAGCCAGGGCCCCTCACTTTATGGGCCCCATTCGATAATCCATCCATTGTAGTAGGAGTACTTTTTACTCCATTTCATTTTTGAAAAACTAACTAACTAACGTTAACTACCGGACGATAACCTACCTCTGTATTCTCCTCCTGTTGTATTGGTATGTTTAATTTAGTAGGCTAAAGGATACGAGTAGCTACCATTTCACCTCTTCTGTGTAGCTAATGTGAAAAAGTCAGACCATATTTTTGCATTGGTGGTGACGGTTAAATGACCGTTAGAGGCCGCTGGCTGTTTACTGTGGGAGCTGAAACGGCGGCTCTTTTGCAGTCGTTAGTTTGCCCGTCTTGTTGTTAGGCAGGTTGTCAGGGGCAGCGCACCAGCCAGTTGTAAGCTAACGTTAGCTAAAACGGGATTAAGGGATTTTTGATGATGACACATTTATTTATCAGAGAAAACGACTGTCGCCATACCTGCTCTTTCACTCGGAGCTTCCCTGTGTCTTTGGGTAAAAGCACCAGCGTCAAATTGTTATCGAAACAGCCAACATGGCTTTGCCCCGTAGCTAGCTAGGTTTGCTAACGCCAAGCTGCCAGCTAATGATATCAAACAGACGTAAAGGGATCCATATTGGCAGTAACGTTACCCTGTAAAGAGATACCTTCAGTTTGGTGCAAAAATGGAAGGCGTTGAGGAAGACTTAATGGAGCAGGAAGAATACGAGGACAAGCCACCAGTGCCCCTCAAAGCCCCTGTGCGCTCCACTCGACTGCAAATCCAGAAAAGTAATGTCTGCTCTCGCGCTTATTTTGTTGTGGTCATGGTCTTCTTTCATGTGTATATCCTGAATGTTATCGGTCTGCTGCTGTACGTGCACTACAACAACGGCCCCGGGGATCTGGTCAGTGGAGACGGGGCCACCACCTCAGACTCTGTTACCCCTTTCCCCCACCCCGCCGCACCTTCAACAGAGCCACACGTGGAGGACTATAGTCAAAGTTTTATTCTTCCTCGCATTGAGGGAATACGGGTAAGAAAACTGACATTTCAGTACGATTTAATATGCCATGTTTGAGGGGAAATCCTTGCATGGGTCCAGACCTTTGAATCTGCCCACTCCACCGAGATGACTACTAATTGTGTAATTAGTTGACAGTTCTGTCTGATATCAGGCAAGGGAAATTCTATGTAAAAGTGCTAATTCTATGCTAACTGATGTTTTATATAAAAGTATAATTTGAAGGTCCCATATTGTAAAAAAGTGCCTTTTTGATTATAAAGCAAGTGTAGGTGCTATAAATACTGTGAAAGTATCAAAACTCTCCATCCACAGATAAATGTATACAGCCTGTATTCAGAATCTGTGCCTTTTAAAAGAGCTGTTAGGACTTCTGTACGGTTATGATGTCACAACTATACTATATACACTCACCGGCCACTGTATTAGGTGCACCTGGTACTTAATAAAGTGTCAGTGTGGTCTTCTGCTGCTGTTACCTATCTGCTAGAAAGTAGGTCGTGTTGTGTGTTCACAGATGCTGTCCTGCATACCTCTGTGGTAACCAGTGGATATTTTAGTTAATGTTGCCTTTCTATCAGCTCAAACCAGTCTGGCCATTCTCCTCTGACCTCTGGCACCAACAAGGCATTTGCGCCCACAGAACTGCCGCTCACTGGATATTTTCTCTTTTTCGGACCATTCTGAGAGAGAAACTTAAAACATGCAGGACAGACAAACGATTATGTTGAAAATGCGTCTTGTCCATCTGCAGGTGGGTCATGTTCAGCAGGTGTCCCTCACGTCAGACAAAACACACAAGATGAGGACGATCAGCCTGAAACCTCTGCTATTTGGTAAGTGCACTGTACTCTTTGATTATGATCTGCTGTTCATGAATAAATGGCATTTCATCAGGATTTAGAACACAACATTTAATTTTTCTCAAAGCCTTACAAATATAGACCAGCGATATTTACTTTGGATTCACAGATATGTACACTTTCTATTAAACATCTTTTAATTTGACCTTCACTGCCTGAGAGACATAGTGTTGGTACTTTTATGAGCTCTTTTATGACCAGCTGACTGCATACTACGTCTTCCATAACCAAAGATTTTGTTAAGTATTTGAAAAGACTAGACCAAGCATTATTTACAGTTATAGGTTTTTAGTTGAATTCTTAATGCTATGTCTGTCCATTCTCTATGCTTAGCTGTGTAATGCTTGTTCCAAGTTAGTTCATTTGAATTTTCTAACCTAGCACATAATCCGAGCTCCTGCATCTGTGACGTTTCCATTTGCGTGCCGCTGCCATCAGGTTCTTGTCTCGTCTTTGCCAAGCATAAGCCTTACTGACCACCAGGCGCTCCCCCTGCACTGAGCCCGTCACTAGGAAGGTCCCGCCTCGTGGGTAGTGCCGTGTCATGTTCCTTACGCAGGTGGCATCCCTCTCAAGCCACAGCTGGATGCGGGAGCGGATTTGACCACCTAACAGGGGTCCATGCTTCAGAACGTCCAGTTTGGCAGCCAGTGAGAACTGAGATAGGCTTACTGGGCTAAACTTGAGCCGTGTTAAACGCAGTTTCACAACTGGGGTGGGGGAAAGCAGATAAACACAACCATGGTTGGCATCAACTTCAAAAGAAGTGAAGCTCTGTGTCTATTAATTGTCCAGAAATAATGTAAAATGTAGCAGACAGAGGAGAAGACATAAAAGAATATTTATACTCACCAAAATCACTCCTACAAAAGGTCTCCAGTGTATCTTTTGACGAGGAGGCCTCCTCCAGCTCACAATCTCGGCAGCTTGCCTGAGGCACTGAAATGGTCAAACCACTAATTGAATCATTTGTTGACTGAAGTCAATTCAAGCATATGTGTCTTTGTAGACAGTTTACCTCTACGCCCCCCTGTGTGAACAGTGCTGTTGGTGATCGAGGAGATACACATAAGATGGTCAGCAGGATACTGGTCACAGCGCAGAATTTCTGGCCAGGGGTAGCCATAACAACTCATGATTGGGGCACAGCTGTCCCGTACAGATTCACACAAACTCCTGCAGGGCGATATAAATCTGATAAAGAAGAGAGTGAGAGGGGGACATAGTCAGCATTGAATAGATGAAAGGATTTTAATCAATATTGTAGTGGTAGGTGACAAACAAGACTGGATTAAATCACATTTGGTTGCTTGTTTTTCTTTTTCTAAACTGAGAGTTGCTAATGTGACACAAAATGAGATTATAGTGCTCTGATGGCTTCCTTTCTGGCCTCTCCTCAGATACCAGGACCAATTTTCACAGATTTCAAAAGGTGTTAATCCTTGATAACCTTTTTTAATTTTAAATCATGAGCCTGGCTACCCTACCACAATAGCAAGCGTGGCTAAGCAAAGATTTGTGAGCACTGGCCTCTGAACATCACAATTCCTAAAATAAATTCAGACTTGAAAAGATTGACAATATATGTTAATAGAAAAAAGTTTTTTTGTGTAAGCATACCTGTCAAGGCAGATGGGTGCAAAGAGAGAGCAGAGGAAGATGCGGGCATCGGGGTGGCACTCTCTGGCCAGTAGTGGCAACCAGCTGGCACTCTGTTGTACAGCCTCAGCTGGAGACTCGTGGCCCAGCAGATTTGGCATCCTCATGGTGTCATATCCGATGTTTTGGCACAAGGCCATGCCTGATGGGACAGGGACACAGCGAGACGAACTGCGGGGCTCCCACAGTCCACCTTCACCTATAGAAAGCATGGACCTGAAGCCAGTCCCAGGGTCCCTCCACACCTCACCATCTGCTCCTGGTCTAGACGCACGTGTATCTCCAAATCCAGTTTCAGTGTTGCCCTCAATACTTGCCCTGTCCCCGCCCTTGTCCTTTACTCCAGATCTAACCTTGCCCTCTGCCCTTGTTCCTCCCTCCAGCCCTGTCCTTCCTCTACCAGGACCACGCGCTGTTGTGCTGCTTGGCCCAGCAGCAAGCAGAAAGAGAAATAGTAGGGAGGTTAAATGGGAGGACTCTCTGATAAAATGAGGGCAGAGCACTGCAGTCATTCTGGGACAGAAGATGGAAAGGAGGAGAAATCCCAAAGTGCGTCTCTTGAGTGAAGGAAGTCCTCTGTGTAACAGTGCAGTAGAGGGTGGCAGAATAGGTGTATTTATAGTGGGCGGGGATTTGCATAGGAAGGGGTAGGGGAGGTGAAGAGAATATTAGGGAAAAGGGGTGGGGCATACATTAATGTGTTTGTTAGAGATGTGGAACCACTTGCATTTCTGAGCAGATGTAAGTGTGTTTGACAGGGCTCAAGATCAGTAAAGTGGATGATTTGGCATTTGGATACTTATGGCTGTCTGCCATTTCCATCCCCACAGCTTGAACTGAGTAAGAAACTGGCCCTCATGTCACGAAACTCCTTCCATCCTGCATATTCCTCCTACCCACACCTAACTGCCCCGTTCCACCCTAACCTCTTTGCTTTTGCACTTCTTTTTATTCACCACTCCTGCTAAGAGGGAAAGATTAAGATTATTGCTTGTTAATGTTGGTCATAAAAACTATTATCACTATTATTATTATTATTATTATTATTATTATTATTATTATTAGCACTATTATCTGATGTTTTTTTGACCAGATGATAAATCAATTAATCGATACAATAATCAGCAGATTAACCAGTACTGAATATAGCCAGTAGTTGCAGATCTAGTGCGCACTGCTTCTGCGTTTGTGTGTGCGTGGAAAATTTGTGTCATCCTGCTGTGTAGCCATGGCCTGATTCCTGTTCAGACAAGCAGGTCACGTCCTTTCCGGGGGAGAAAGAGACTGTGGTGGGAGGGAGAAGAGGAAAGCTCAGTCCCCCTTCATTTATATCAGTTCTCCAGATTAATGAGGCTTGACTGGACAATAGGGATTAACCAAGTGGGTATAGTGTAAAAGACATGGGTGACAAACAAGGTCTCCACTGTACAGGCAGCCAACCTGCCGGAAGCCTTTCATTAAGAGGGAAAATGACTGACAGCCATGGATGGATTGTTGAAAGAGAACAGGAAGGAAGCATTTGTACCTTCACACTTAGATCTGAATATGTTGTGTGTATCTAAGTAAGTGTCTGTGTAATAGTATACATACTATAGGACTTTTCTAGTAAAAGTTTGAAACACAGATGGACCTTAAATGTCAAGAAAATTAGACTGACTTCAAAATGAGGGAAAAAGAGACAAGAGTGTTCTGAAGCGGAACATTACTAATACTGTTCGTAAAGTAGGTTTAAATGAGTATACCAAATATGTTTCTTTTACTGGTTTGTAGTAATTAATATTAGTAATCCCACCTTCCTCTGGGAAAATCCCAGTGTTGACACTCATTAAGCGTGCCTGTGGGATAGGGTATACCACAAATGGCTCACAAGGGAGTGACAGAGGGGGAAATAGCTTTTACCCATTACATACATGATCTGCCTACACATTCACTAAATAGTTCATGTTCTTAAACCCCCACTAACACATGCAAGAAAGAAAGGTATAATTAGTTAGAATCTAGATGTTGTTTCAAAGTTAAGTTGTTTTCACACCGTTCACTGTAATGGGATATAAATTCCCTATATCTAACTCTTTGTTACCGCAGTCTATCTTATTACAACATGTGAATTAATTTACCACAAGCATGATCTTTATTTTTTCTGAACACAGATACAGTAAGAGGTGCTAAAACAATGTGTTTGTTATGAGAAAGTGTTTGGCTAATTCACGGTGATAAGTAGTTTATAAGATTTCTCTTGCTTTTTCAGGCCTACACATCCTAATCATACTGATATTAGCATACACTGACCAAACTATCTCAAAATTCCCTCTTCACAATGAGAGATTTTGTTAGGCAATCTAAAGTAATCCATTTAGTCTGACAGATCAAGCCTGCACTGTCAACAAAGATCTTCTAATCCACTTAAATCACTCACCCATCGTCTCGGGTGTGCAATGAACTTCCATGTGTGTGCAGAGGGTGTGAGTGGGAATTTTCAGACTTGAGAAATGTTTTAAATACATTTGAAGTAATGACATAGACATCAATAACAACGTTACAGTTGTGAATCTGCAATTGAAAAAAGGTTTCAGTTTATTTGCTTTTTATCAATTAGTGGTTTCACTGCTGCCTAATCATCATGTGTTATTTTCATGTGTGAAGGTGTGAATCACTATGCACTGTGAACCAACCCAGCATGTCAGCCCACCTTTGCATCTTTTTGATTAGCGTTGCGTAATCTCCAAGGCACTCTCTTTGATAGCTTGTATATCATTGATCCTCACTTTAATCTTGCAGAAGGCCTGCTGCTTATAGAGTAATAATATGGGTCTTTAATTTCTGTGATTGTGTATTTGGCTACATATTCGGGTATTTGTGCTTTCAAAAATCAGCAACTTAAATGAATTGACGTATTGACTCCATATAATTTGTAATGGAAAAATAGTTTTGTGTATTACTTGACTATGTAAAATAACAACAACAACCCCCGTGCAATGCTGCAATGTGTCCTAACATTCGCCACTGTTATTTTTCTCCTGTTCCTGTCAGAGATCCCTGGCTTCCTGTCGGAGGAGGAGTGTCGTGTGGTGGTGCAGCTGGCTCAGCTCAAGGGTCTGATGGAGAGCCAGACGACACCGCCCAGCCAAGGACAAGAGGAGTCAAACCAGCCACTGCTTTCCCTTAGCACAGAGGAGGTCTTCAGTCTTTTGGACCTAAACCAGGATGGGCTGCTGCAGAAGCAGGAGGTGACAAGAGAGAACTGTCTTGTATACATACACCTTAGAGCCGTAGGAGGGAAACAGATTTCCAGAAAAATTCGAAGAAATTAAAAATGAGATGAACTGTCAGATAGTGTTACGCTTTTTGTTGAAATAAGAAAATAATTCTGGTCTCTCAGATTGTGAGTCACTCGCGCTCTCGAGATGGAACTTGGTTGAACCCAGACAACTTACGGCAGATACTCACTGGTCTGGAAGCCTGCTCAACAGGTCAGTGCCCCTGTGGCTTGTGTGTATTGGCCCTAGTGTGTGTGTCAGTGAATTTGTGACTGTTTTGACTGATTTCATACATATCAGTTTAGTGTTCAGTTAGTAACTTAATAATAATAAATATTTTATATATTTGCTCAAACTGTCACTATTTTCTAATAGCGGTACATGAGAAAGATACTCTGACTGAAAAAAAAAAATCATGTCCCTCTACCTCCTCTTTTTGTTCCTAATGGCATCTGCCACTGCGCCTGAGGGAAAACAACAAATCAGAGCTGCAGAGTCTCTAACGCAGTGTCAATGACTGCTCATGAACTGTGGTCAAAGTGTCAATCTAGGCAGCACTTATCTGATATGATTCAAGGTTCTGTCTCTGCATTGCCTATTTTTCACCTCAATTGTTTTCCAAAACATATATTTATTGTACTGTTAAGCTGTAAAATGAGAAAGTTTCCAGGCGTCAAGGTTGTGCTTGATTTTGTCTTTTAATCGTGATTTGAAATGTAACCTTCTCTATTCAGAAAATTTGCTGTATTATGATTGAGCTCTCTGAGACACAGCTATTTAAAAAGGCAAATAAAGTGAGAAAAATTAGCAAATTTTCAATCCAAATACAGAATTTTTTACTACTTTTACTCACTTTTAACAGCTGGTTGGAGTATGTCTCATGATTTCTGTTCTTCCAAAAGAGATTTTTTTTTAGGACTTTCATTCAGAGTATTTCTGCAGTGGTTGTGTACTGGTAAGAGTAAGTGGCTGATGGCTGGCTGTGATTGCGTGCGAGTCTTTGTGAGTAGCAAGGCCGGAAGAAGGGTGACACCGTTTTGACCTGATGCCATTGTGCCAGGCGTTGTACACATCCGAGTCCGGATGCCCCTCATCCTATCTCATTAAAAACTGATTATTCTCCAACCCCTTTTTCTTAGTTTTCCCCCGGACCCCCTGTATCCCCCCACTTCCTCCTACACTACTGTTTCGGTAACCCACCCCCCTCCCCGGCCACCTCTTCTCTGGCACCCCAGAGCTATTGTTGCGGCTGGGGCGCGGTCTCCCAGGGGAACTGATGGGGTCCAGACATTCATTCAGCTGAGAGTAACAGCATAGGGTTTGACAAAGGGCAGGAATGGAGGAAAAGAGAGAATATCCTACTGTTCATTACATTGTCAAAGAATTCAAGATTAAATTACAATAAACTGGAATCTTAGTACTGCATAATTGATATGATTGGTTTAATAATTTCGCAAGTCTGTAGTTACAAGATTATATTTTAACTGCACTTTTATGTCCCAGGCTCCCAGCTACATAAAGGAATAAAAATAATCTACTAAAGGATTGTGTGGGTGTGTGTGTGTGTGTGTGTGTGTTCCTGGCAGGGATACTGACCTTGGATGACTTTAGGAGTGTTTATGACGTGTCCCAGCGACCAGGACAACAGCAAGGCGGCAAGCTCCGGAGTCAGTTCAAGCAGAGAAACAAACATACATGGCTTCACCAAGGCCTAGGATCCCACCATGTGCTGCAGACACTCAGGAAGAGGTAACAACACATACACCCATTTTTTCATGCTCTTACAGTAGTAGCCCCTGCACTCATGATTTATTATAAAGTTATACTTTGATCTATTATGTCTTTTGCTCAGACTAATCAGCCTCACACGTCTGCCTTCCACACTGGCCGAGCTGAGTGAGCCGCTGCAGGTGATTCGCTATGAGCACGGAGACTTCAGTAATGCCCACCACGATAGCAACCCTTCTCATTCAGAGACTACCTGTGCACACACGCGACTGGCAGGAAACACATCTGCTCTCACAGAGGTCTCTTGCAGGTATGTATGATATGCATATATTATATTTATTGGGGGGAGGGGGGGGGTTAAAGACACGGGCACTAAAACATGTTTCAGACAGAAGGTGAATACAGGTACATTCAGACACGCAATATGATACAAATAATGTGTTTTTTTAATGTTAAAGCATGAAAACATATTCTATTAGAAACCAAAAATGATTAATCTAAAATGGGTTTAATAACCTTTAAATAAAAACCTCTAATTGCATATTTAAAGTACAAAAAGATGTGCCATGATCACTGTTATGCACTCATTTTTTTTTTCTCACCTGTTTCTCAAAATATGATTTTATTGCTGAACTATTGCCATTGCTTTTAGACAACTATTCAAAGTGCTGCAACATGAAACCAAATAATAATAAGTCTTAAGGGACATTGTTCCCTGTTTTTCTGTGTTAGTCAATTCCTTTCTTGTTTTATCCCAGGTATCTCACAGTGTTATTCTACCTCAACTCTGTAGAGGAAGGTGGTGAGACCACCTTTCCTGTGGCAGACAACCGTACCTATGAAGAGCAAGTGAGTGTGCTTTCACGAGTCACAGTCATAAACAAGCCTCTTTTCTTTTTACTACTGTGAAATGAGGATAACAGTACATGACCTGAATGCTGCTGATAACACGCAGACAGTGCTGACCCATGACAAGGAATCTGACAGCTACAAGTGTACATAGTATGCCAAAATAAATGATAAGACAAGTTGTTTACAGTTTTCTGTGTCCTAGGCACTTGTACAGGATGGAGTTGATTTGACTGACACCCAGGAGACATGTAGCAGAGGGAACATGAGAATAAAACCTACTGCTGGGACAGCTCTCCTCTGGTACAACCATCTCTCTGATGGTAGAGGTAGGAAGTGAAGGCTTCTGTTGCATCATTTTTCACATACTTTACTGAGGAGACAATTTATCATAAATGCTACACGTATCTCTGCTATAATCTCAAACGGCCACTTAGATTATGTAAACCTACTGAGAAAATTACTTGTGGGCAAGGATCTGTTTCAGAAGTGAGATGAAGAGTTGCCAGTTTCCGCTGATAGATGGATGGACTGAGAGCCTCTAGGGGGAACAAAACATAAAGAAGTGTTAAGTTTATAGTTTTTTTCTGCCCCCTCAATTTCCATGTCTTCGGTCCTACCAATGTTCGTTACTTTCTTCACTTTTGTTTTATTTTTTTATTTCATCTCATTCAGTCTGTTGTGACTTTCATAACTTGGACTAAAAGGATAGCTGACAGGATTCAGGAAGCGCAGCGGACAGCTTTATACTAGACTCCTTCACTAGGGATAACCCATTTCAACAATCTAAATCGGTCTCATCCTACATCTCCAGCTTAGAAAGTAAATCTTTGTCCTTAAATCATCTGTTGTTATCTCTGAAAGTTTCAATTCCCCATAAATGCTTTTCATCTTCTCCCCTGCCTTCCTTAGGTTGGATGGGTGAGCTAGATGAGTATTCTCTTCACGGCGACTGTCCAGTCAGGCGTGGGGTGAAGTGGATGGCCAACAGCTGGGTAAATGTGGACCCAGATCACCAGCAGCAGGCCCGCTTACAGAGACTAGTTGCTCAAAGGCATCAAGCTAAGTCAGGCATGGAGGAGCATTACCAACCTCTCTCACACAGTGACCTCCATCAGGATCTTTAACCGAGCCTTTTCAATGACAAGACAAAATGACCATCATTTTAAAAGGGAGTCAGTTTTGCGTCTATGATACCAGTGGGGCATGATCGACCGTTACGTAATGCCAGATGCTGTGGAGATTACACATAATAGCATCCCAGATATTTTCTCCTTGAGGTAAATCTGTCTTGCTTTATATTATGTCTCTCAAGCCACTGCTTGGATAGATTTTGATATAGATTTGTGATGGGCTGTTTTGTCATGGTTTTGTCCATAAAACTGACTGCCATCGTCTATTAAATAAAATATCAGTTATTCAGAATAACAGATTTATGCATACCATGATACAAGTTGAAAAAACATACAGTCATGTCTTCCCCAAAGCAATTTCAGTCATGCAATTGGACTTGGTTATTTGTCTAGTAAGACGTCTCACCTCTCACCCAAGAGGGCTCATCAGTTCATGTACGCAACTGACCAGTCATGTCCAAAAGAGTTAAGCCTGCTTACCTGCCTTCCATTTAGGTTTTTACCAGGTTGTTTCCTCTGTTGCAGGTCAGTGTTATTTATTGTTATAGAATTAAAGCCTTTTGTTACAAGCCATATCGAAATATTATTCTGTGAATGTGTTTGTTAGGGAAGACTTTGTGCAATAATGTGTGTCTATTGTGTCCTTCAGTTTCAGAGTTAATGAGCTTTCATCTTGAAATGTTATTTATTTTTTTGCGTGTCACGCTGGCTGTGGGAGGCCAGTCCTTCAGGTGTAATTCCAACTTGGGTCTTTCATATTCCAACTTTTGTCTCAACCATATTTGATCATCTGAGAGTATTTATGAGTGTTATTTATTACCACCATTTAGTGATTTAAGTTAAAGGAATGCATATTTATTACAGCTTGATGTCGCATTAAAACAGTTATTGTATTTTACTGTATTTGTTCTATGTCATGAATCATAAAGCAATGTTTTGTTATTGGTGTTGTGTGATCACTTGTTCAAACCTGTCGGTGTCCACTAGATGTCGCCCAACGTCAAATACGGCATTTCCGCAAGGTGAATATGAGCTGGTTCAGAGATGGTTCTAATTGTGGTGTATTAAACAAGGGCTGCACTAGCATCCTGCTGGCACCAGTTCCTATTGGTCCTTTCCATTTCGAGGTGTATGTGTTTGACATATTGGTGACTCACCCTTTCTTGTGTCCTGTCACTAAAAATATATGAGCGATAATAATGAAAAAAATCCCCATTTTGTGATGGCACATTCAGTGTGACCACAGACACCCTTTAAACCACAAATATGCTCTTATAAGCTTTTACCCACCAACAGCCACAGTGCTAGAGGGTTAAGATTATAGGGACTACAGCAAAAGAGGGCCCAGAAGCCCCACGATCTCTTTGCTCGGACTGACTATTTGTGCACCAGAATTTCTATCTACACCCCTGTGAGAGCACAACTGCCCTTCTGAAGATGGGAAGAGGGTGTCATCCTTATGTTTCCAGGGCCCTCATTTTGAAATACTAATTGCAAAATAACAAAGGGAGGTGAACGTTTCAAAGACAGTTTGAAGGGTAAAAAATATGTTCAGTCACTGTGGAAATATCAATTTCTTAAGTCAAGAAACTTAGGGAGTGTAACCTCGTGGTCTGTAGTTGTAGCTACATGATTTCAATATGCTGACCCAGGAAAACATGCTGGACATTTGACTTGGAGGTCCCCATCTGACTCCTTATTAGAGTCAGATGTGTACCCTGGGTACATAGATACGCTCCCAGGAAGATGGCATAACATAAATATTCTAAATAAGTTGATAAAATGACAGTTATACATTTGGGGGTGAGGGGCTCCAGGAGGGCTCCCTGCACCCCGACCCGAGTTTGGGAACCTCCCCGCCGTTTCGAGATAGAGAGCAAATAAGCAGAAAAAAAGGCCCCCTAACAGCGTTTCTTATGGGAATGTATCTGCAGTTATTTGTGTGATTTCAGGTCAAGGACGTATGTAGTGTAATAAACCCATCCTTGTGACTCTTCGTCGTTTTGTCTGAGCGGTGCTGCTGATGCTGTGCGCACCGCACTGTGCTGGCTTCAGCCAATCACGTCAGCCCGGCGGCGGAGAGGAGGAGGCGGGGGGGAAGCGTCCGTCACAGCTAACTGACCGAGGAGCAGATCACATTCTTCGTTTGTCGAGCAGCCGCTGCATCATGTACAGGTTCATGGACTTCTGACGGGACTGTTTAAATCAGAATATCTCCACCCTCAGGCGCAGTATCATTTTCGTTTAACCGTTATCCATGAGATTCTTCAGGCTTACCTTCAAGTGCTTCGTCGACTGCTTTTGAATCTCCTTTGTCAACGGCTGAACTGACCGCGACGCTTTGTGACATTTTTCCATCTCTTGGCTGAGCTGAGGGGTTCCAACGTGTGATAATCACAAAAAACTGCGTTGTTTTTTTTTTCATTTCAAGAAAGATAAATAACAAACTCAGAAAATCAAAAAAAAACAGACGGCTCTGGGAGCGCTGCATACCGAGGCTGCATCTCTGTGCCTGCCTCTGTCTCGTAGCCCAGAGGGTGCCTTGTTAGCGAGGCACATTTATCAAACTTCAGCAGCCCCCTGGCTCAACCATCAGCCGCCTATCTTTTTTTCTGAAAGATAAGATTGATTTTTGTTTTGCCGCTTACCAACAACATGTCACCAGAGTTGGAAGAGAATAGCCAAGGTGAGTATGAGGAGTGACCTCCGCCGCTTATCAATAACTGATTCAACCACTAGCTAAAACAGCCAACCACATGCTGATGAATTAGAGCCTGCCTCAGCCACTGCTTTGACATTATTATTTGTGGACGAGAGCAAACCCACACACTCTGTCTATATTTCTAACCACATTATGCTTAAAGTCATTTTGAAGCTAAATATGGTGCTGAACAGGTGTCATTCAAAGTGAGCACGGAAGATACTTGTTCTCCCGACCAATCATTGCCAAGTTTTACAGCAGTATCATGAGTGCATCACTGTTTAGTGAAATTAGGTGACTCATGCATCTGTCAGTTTCCAAATAAGAGTATCTAGAGTTAATTGTTTGACATATACCCCCTGGATGCCCAGTTACATTTTATTTTTTCTGCTTTAATTGGCTTTAAATAATCACATAGTGTGCGTGGCTATTTATCACAAATCATCTTAAACCACAGGTATCCTCATGTGAAGTTGCTCTAAAGATGCTGACGTCCCACTTACCTTCCCCTGCTCTGTTCACACCCCCCCTCAAACTGCTCTGATCTGGATTCAGCTGCCTTGCTTTGCATCCAGCACAGAGCTGGCTGATGCTGATATCATGGAATGGCACTAAATGAAGCGACACGTTGCTTTTATTTGTGTGTTGCACGCATTTCTTCAGTGGTGTGTAATGTGGGATAGAGAAAAAAGAGAGCTTTGCTAGGGACAGAGGAGTTTGAGATATGCCTTGAACCAGCTCTCTGCTGTGTTGTACCGCAGCACACTAATCACTCTGACATGAACATCAGGGGAGGGCTTAGTGATGATAATAGTGCATCATGATTTTATTCCAAATACTAGTTGTGTAAGGGCAGTTTACACAAAAAATGGTGAGATGTATTTCAGTCCTGTTACGGATTAGAGGAGATGGTTTAGAGGCTAAGGTTTCACCGGCACTGCTTTGCAATGAATGGAAAACGGCACGCACATGTCTCCCGCTTCCATTCAGTGTAAGTCTGGCTCAAGAGATGTGATGTTGTGAATGTGTATATTTAGATATGATAATAATGTGGATAGTGTTACTAAGACATACTGATTCCTGCTGTCTTATCAGTTTCCTTTTGTCTCCCTCCTCGTCATGATTCTGGATATCTATTTCTCTTTCTCATCCAACCCTTGTACTTTTTTTTTTCTGTCCAGGTGAAATCAGTCTCCCCCAGTTGGAGGCAGGGACCCTCTCCGAGGAGGAGGGCGGGGGGTCAGCTCGCCCCCTGGTGCCTGTGCCTGGAGCCGGCCCAGGGTGCGGTGAGGGTGGAGGGGCTGGCCCTCCGCAGACCCAGGATGGGGCTGCAGCTGGGAGTGGAAATGTGACTGTAGCAGTACCAGTGGTGGAGAGAGAAACTTGGACCAGACAAATGGACTTCATCATGTCCTGCGTGGGTTTTGCTGTCGGCTTGGGCAACGTGTGGAGGTTCCCTTACCTCTGCTACAAGAACGGAGGAGGTGAGCTTAAAGACCACTGTGTAGCTAATGTAGGTCTCTGCCTTATGCACACACAGCAAATGAGCACAGTTACAATAAACAGTACAACTTTAAAATCCCATAGGCCCATTGATGTACATCTGAATGGTATATTGAAAAATTACAGATAACTACAAACTGCTAATATACAAACAAAGATCATGGAGATCTTCATGTTAAATAGTGAGTTTATCATGAATTACAGTTCTTTTGTGTACAACCTCATCATTCAAGCTATTCATGCAAGGTTCATGACTTCTTGGCAGAATGAATTAGTATGTAATCTGTCAGGAGATGCATCTCCTGACTTGTAGGAATGGCTTTGGAGGATGAATAAAAGGGGCTGTGTGATGTGTTTTATCGTGGACGTTTTATATCAACATGCAGACAACTTCTCCTTTTCCTATGTCATCTGCCAATCCTAACAGTTTGGGGTATGTTGGTGAGAAAGTCCACTATGCACTAAAAGAGGTTGCACTAGTTCCTTTGCAGTGATTGTGTTGAACGCTGAGCGGAATTCAACAAAAATCATCCTGACTTTTAACAGCACTCTTAAAATATATTGAAATATAATTTATGTCTAAAAATGTGAAAGATTTAGAGATACAATTATCTAGCTGTACGAATACAAAAAGCATGGTTAAAAAGAAAATGTAGATAAAAAAAACTTTCCCTGATTGAAGAGTCGCTCTGGTTTTACTCAGTTGTTCTGGTTTTACTCAGATCAATTTGTAACAGTCTAGATGAACTCAGATACTCCTGACAGTTGGTTAGTCAACACTGAAAGTGAGATAGACATAATAGGAAGATGAAGCCAGGGCTGCGTGGCTGTGAGCACGTAGCTGACAAGCCATGCCCACCCACGTGGTTTAACTTTATGTATTCAGTTGCTGTTGTATCCAACAGGCGGATAGAGCTCTACCATGTTCCCACTGCTCTCTCACTGGCATATGAGGTCACTTGCGTTGTTTTATGCCCTTCCCCACATCCTCTCTTTTTTCATTCATGCCAACTCGTACAATATTAACCTGCCCTTAATGCTTTTGGCCTTGACTTCTCTTATCTCTGCCCTGCCTACTTTTCTATTTTTTTACGAGGTGATTTGTTGAAATGAAACTCAACATGGGGCTGTGTGTGTGTGTGTGTGTGTGTGTGTGTGTGTGTGTGTATAAGTCCAGCCCTCCCTCTGTCTTGTGTGTGTATGTCTTGTGACCCACGGCTCTCATACCCACCTTGTGGTATCGTATAACAATGGCCTGCCTCACACAGTCCACCCCCTGTGCTCCTGCCCAGCGCTCATGTCGCATACAAAGGTGCTCTCTCTCTCCCTCTCTCCTTGATAAGGATATGTCACACAATAACCGTCCTGTGACCGTGCCCGTCCTTTCCTCCCTGTAGCGTCAGTGCAGCAAGATCCGCTCTAGCACTTCGTTTTACACCTCTGACTGACCCATGGTACACCTTGTAACACAACAACGCCTGGGGCTCTTTAGTCGGATCTGCTTGTTACTGAAACAAGAACACGCTTCATTTAAGACAGTAATAGATGAATGTACTGTAAATGCACAGAGTTAATCTTGTTTATTTATTTATTACTCAGCTGCTCGGCCTGATGTGTCTAGTCCAGTTGTTATTAGAGAGGATTTACTTAAGCCTATTAAGGATGAGGTTCCTCGATGATTTGGCCAATATGTTGGGGTATGTGAGCTCAAGCATTTTCTCCAGTCATTCCATTCACGCCTCCTATTGGATCTCTCTCTCCCTCGCACTCTCTCTCTTTCTCTCCCTCTCTTTCTCTCTCTCTCTCCCACCCCTTTCTCTCTTAGACTCACACTCATGAATGTTTCCTTATAAGGCTGCAGCCCTCTGCTCTCAGAGAATGACATAAAGAAAATGGACTGAATGAGGCACAAATTGTCAATCAATAGCACTGTTTCGGAGCCAACCAGGCTGATGCCTTGGTGTGTCATTTTTGTATTTGTTGAACCTCCTCTACCGCAGCGTTGTCCCTGTTTTTCTGCCTTCTTGTCCTCTGATGTATCCATCTTTACCTCCTTTCCTCTTAGCCTCTCTCTGCTCTGCGTCACTGCTGGTCATGTGACTCCCTCCCATCTGCGCACTGTGGTGGCATTACCCAGTTATATTACCATTTCAACCAAATAGTTATGATTGGATTTAGTGAGTTAAATTTCTCTTGCCGCCTTTTTTGATATCTTTTTCTATCATGTATCCCTGATCGAGGCAAGCTTCTCCTACAGTAAAGTATGAGAATCCAAAAGGAGATTATTTATAGCAAACACTGAGCACGAACCAATTGCCCTGGGCCAACTACTACTAATCAAAATGAAACAAGTCCTGGATGTCTCTATCAGGGCTAATAACTCCTACTGGAGTCTATTGTCTTTTTCCCGTCTTCATTTCATAGTCCTTCATCTGCCATGCACATGATGCAGCTTTCAAGTTCAAGGACAGTACTTACCAAAACTGTCAAAAACACTTTAGGGATGGGAGATTATCTCCCACAGACGCTTCCAATGCATCTCTTATCTGTGGCCTTGTCTGTCTTCCTCTCTGATTTTCAGTCTTTTGCCCTTTATTGCTTCCGTCTTCTCAACTGTTCCTTGAGAGCCACGCCAGCCAGGTGTTTGTGCAGCTTGTGTTCTTAAAAACTTTAAACATGACTTTTACCACATATTTTATGCTGGATAAGCGTTGCTAGCATAACTTGTCTTCCAAGAGCAGGACATACTTAAAGGGGCTGTACTCGAAATACTGTGGGAGGATTGCCTCTGTGCAGCTTTTACAGACCGTTGACCTACAGATTTTTTTTTTTAATGGCCACATGCACTAACATTCACGCACAACACAATTCACGGACTTTGTTCTGAAAACAAACAACAGAGAAACTCAGATTACAACACACAGGACGCCACTACTCTATTACATCACATTGTAAATAGTTATTTTCTGCTATATTAATGCTCTAAATATTGAGTACAGCTCCGTTAATGAGCCTGGTTATAATAATTAAACAAAGGAAACATAGCACCTCTTTTTTCTTCTGTCTCTCTCTTTCTCTCTATCTGCACTGTAAATATGAAAGGATTATCAACAAAATGATGTATGTTAAACATTTTGAATGCCATCTTTCTAATTTCATAGTAGGGCTGGGTGATATAGAATATAAAGTAAATCATCAAAATTATATAAAAATGTCTATCGAGTTGTATTGTATTTATTGCAATGTCGGAAAACCAGCAGCCGGACTGTATTACAGCAATATTCACAACATTTTGATGCTTCACGTTCTGATCCTTGCACGTTCTGCTCATTTTCACTAAAGTTCTAAATAAAATGAGAAAACACCCTGCACTTAATTCACACAGAAGTATACAACAATGTGGTTATTTCATGTAGACTATTTATTTATTGAAAAATCAGAAAACATGCTATATCGTGATATATATCATTATCAAGATATGAAGTGACCTATATAGGGATAGAAGATTTTGGCCATATCCAAAGCCAGTTGACGTTTCCCTGTAATAAGCAGCTTGGTCTCACACATGTAGTGCAAAGCTGTATTGCACGGGTCCTACTGTAGTCATTTCATTCATAACACAGACCAATTCTTGCTCATAATGTGCACTGTACAGAACTGCTATCTAATCTCATACCAATTTAGAGTCCATTCACACCATTTAACATAAAACCTGAAGGGTGTGATCTAACCTACCATGGTCAATCACCAAAAAACACACTGTCAGAACAACCACATTTTACTGTAACATGTAATTAATTTGCTGTCCATTTTATCCTTAAACAAATTCAAAGTGTAAAGAAGGCCAAATATGTGATGTGGTTAAGTATGCTAACGGATAAGTTATTGATTTTAATACTATTATTATAATTATCATATTATTAATTGGGCAAGAAACCACTCAGATACTGTAGTAATATATTCCCTGTTAGATATCCAATCTTTGCCAATGCTTTACTGTGGAACAGAGATAATTGAGTGATATTGAATGTCCGGCCATGAAGTAATAACTATTGTATTTCCCAGTATGAAACAGTACCTGTGTGTTGTTTCAGAAACCATGTGATGAATATGTGTGTGTTGCAGGGGTTTTCCTGATTCCCTACTTGCTGATTGTTTTCATCGGAGGCATCCCAGTCTTCTTCCTGGAGATTGCACTGGGACAGTTCATGAAGCAGGGTGGGGTCTCTGCCTGGAACATCGCACCCCTCTTCAAAGGTACCTGTTTATGTTAGTGTGTCTGTCACACAGAGAACACATCCCAATTCCCCTAAAAAAGGTATTCTAAAGCTGATTATCACGTCTGTGTTTAAATTACATCCCAACATACCTTCTTCTGGTTTTCTCTCCCTCTGCGTCAGGTCTGGGCTTGGCTTCAATGGTGATAGTGTTCTTCTGTAACACCTACTACATCATGATTCTTGTGTGGGGCCTCTACTTTCTCTTCCACTCCTTTACCAACCAGCTGCCCTGGGCCACCTGTGGACACCCCTGGAACACCCCCAACTGTACACTGGACTTCCGCCGCACCTGCTACAACCGCACTGCTGCCCAGCTGGCTCTGTCGTCATCTTCTGCCAACCTCCTCTCCTCCACGTCCCCGTTGAACCTGTCTTCAGCCCAGCTCCTCCTCAACGCAAGCTGCACGGAGGCTGAGGGCATGCGATCCCCAGTCATCGAGTTCTGGGAGTATGTTTTACCTTCTCTGGAAATTGTCACGGAGGAGTTGAGCCATGTGTCAGCAGTCGTAAAATACATATTTTATATTTTATGTCCGTGTGCGATGTTTCCAAAGTTTCCAGCCATGCAGACATAAATTCTGATTATTCTGATGTTTGTATGTCGATTACAAAATTTGTCTTATGTTAAAATGTTCTGACATCTTTCTGGCATTTGCAAAAACTATAAAAGCCTAATATGTCTCTAATTCTGCTTGTGTTCTTCCTCCTAGACGTAAAGTGCTCCGTCTGTCTGGTGGGCTGCACGAGCCTGGTGACATCAGCTATGAGATGGTGCTGTGTCTCATAGTTACCTGGATCATTGTTTACTTCTGCATGTGGAAAGGAGTTAAATCTACTGGCAAGGTAAAGTAATTTCTGGCTGTGCAATTAATGTTACATGTCACTGCGTTTATGGAGTGTAGATTAATATTTTTAGCTCAATACGTTTACTGTATGTGGAACGTTACTTGCCACTGTCAGGGGTTATTGAGTGTAGACTTTTTTTTTTTGCTTGATCGCTTCATGCAAAGGTAGTAATAATTGCAGCATTTTGCTCTTGGACCCCAAATCAGCTTTAGTATAGTGAGAGGATCAGTGTCTAGACTGAAACACACTTAAATATAAGCTTCATAGCTTTAGGTTTTCTCACTTGTATTCGTGTACTGTATATGTGCAGCTTAATGTTTCAGTCAGACAATAATCTTATCTTAATTCTGTTATAATCTACACACACATTGTTCAGAATGACTATTATTTAGTAGCATAAAAAAGATGATCACTCCACTCCTTTTTAAATGTGTGTGCTCTGATACATTGGGACTTTATCCTTATTTTGTAGCATGTGGAGATGTCTGTGTTTGCATAATTGTGTCTCCAGAGTAGCAAAAGCTCATAGAGCGAGGGAAAAAATAATGAAGGAGATTGAGCCAGCCAGCTGTAAGCCGATTAGTAACTTTCCACCATGTAGATGTTTGAGAGCTGGAAAGGGGCTTTTCTGCCCCTGTTCGCCCTAGATCAAGGCAAATATGTGCTTTCTCACTACTTTGCTCTTACCATACTGAATCAGTGGGGATTTGATGCTTCTACTAGGTAGCAGGGGGCGGCTTTCTCAGCATAACTTGACAAAGACTACTTTCTGGAAAGGTCTGCCAAAAACCCCTGCTATTGCAGGAGGTTTACAAATTGTCTGGCTTTCCATTTACAGGCTACCTTTTCTTCAAAGTAACATGACAGGGCCCATTACACATCTACAGGAAGGACCTAATGGGCTTCTACTTATGACTTGAGTATTTGCAAAGCAGGTAATTGCTTAATCAAAGTGATAAAAACATACTTGGGTGCAGTTACATTGAAACATTTGACCATAGCTGATGTTAATAAGCACTAAAGTTTTCCAACTAGTCTGTTATTCATCATATAACTGCATCTTTTTATGTACTTACTTCATGTAATGTGAGGAGTTTAAATGTTTTAAGGGTTTACTGTGGAGTTTTCTACTTTCACTAAATTCAAGTTTTAATGCATAGCACTCAAACTTCACCTCCCCACCCCCAAGTATACTTTACAAATTGGTCCTGCAGTATCTAGAAATACTTCACTGCTCTCTTTTTCCATCTTTCTCTAGATTGTTTACTTCACAGCTCTGTTCCCCTATCTGGTTCTGGTTGTTCTTTTGGCCCATGGAGTTACTCTACCTGGTGCTATAGATGGGATTATTTACTACCTGAAACCAGACTGGTCCAAACTTGGAGAAGCACAGGTATAATTTTTGCATAAGCTTGCATTTGGGTGTCCCTGTACAAACGTCTTTAGTCAAGTTGTGAGAAGAAAATGTAGACTGACATCTAAGAAACAGTTTGTGAAACTGTTACTCAGGCCATTCTGTTTGTGATAGGTATGGATTGATGCAGGCACTCAGATTTTCTTCTCCTATGCCATCGGACTGGGCGCCCTGACTGCGCTGGGCAGCTACAACCGCTTCCATAACAACTGTTACCAGTGAGTTTATACACCACATAAAATCTGACACCACTGTCACTGGAAGGAGGCCAACATCAACACACACTATCAGCCAGACTCATGTGAGTACTAGTATCAAAAAAAACTGAAAAAAGCTGTATTTCCACTAGATTTCTTTAACTACAAACAGGAAGAGAGAAACTTCAGGGAGGCTGTTACATGAAGCACCAACAGATCAGTGCCTTTTCACCTAAAACAACACTGTCTTAAATGCACACAACTCGCATTTCAGATGTAAAATCATTTATCTCCTGAATCAAAATAGAAGCAAATAGGTTGCCAGGAAGAATGTACTTGGTAAGATTTTCATCTATTTAATTGTCTTTAAAGTGACTATCTATCAAAGAGTGAGTTAAAACAATGGTGACTAATCATATGACCCACTAATGAAAGCACTTCTGCTTTCCTGTTTTCCGAAAACTTTACAATATATTACTATTATTGTAATATTACTATATCCGTATCTCACCGGGCTCGATGTAAATAGGCTGCCATGTTAGTGACACTGCTGACAGCAGTTGCTCTGCCAGCCGAACTCGTCGCTAACGGTTATGCTGCGTTCACTTGTAATGGGAAATCTGGAACTTACAACTTGAGTCAGGCTTGCAGTAAGGGCAGAAATGTAATAGGGTAAGATATAAGGGTCGGACCGGAAGAATGGAGGTCAATGTGTTTCAATAAAGTTCTCAAAACATATGACACACATAGTGACCGCGAACGTGACAACATTGAGGGCTTTGAAAGAACAGACTTGCCTGAAATTACATCTTACTTCCGAAGAGGCCGCTAGAAACAAGATATCTCAATTCTTATGGAGTACAACTGAAAGCCCTGAATATTTTACAAGCTCTATTTTATTTTCAGGGAATCATTCCATTATTCTTTTTGAAAGACTGTTGAAAGGAACTGGTGCAATAGAGGGTCAGTTAGACCATTGATGAAGATTGGAGTGCATAACCTGAGTTACATTGCCTGTTTTTAGAAACAGCTGGCCTCACTACTGGTGGTTCTGTAGGCTGGTCGATGAGCTTGCATGTGTTTACCCTACACAGTCAGATATGTAGACATATTAAATCCCTTATGAGGTAGTTCGCTTCATAGCAGTAATAGTGATATTTTTTCGTAAATCGGCGTTTGCTTGCATATTTATAATGCCCATAATAGGAGGAGTGTCGTGTATATCCTGCCATCTGACTTTTTCTCTGCCTTGACCTTAATTGGAAGTTGAAAGATGAGTGCAGATTCTGAGGTATGTCAGCTCAGCTGTGTTTCTCACACACACTTGGAGTAGCCCAGGAATAGCTGGGGAGATGTGTAAATAAACGGCCCACGGATGTGAATGTATATTTCATTTACTGCAGGGCTCAGGATTAAATTCTTGGGTCTTGTTCACTTTCTTCCAAACCACATTTATTTACTTTATTTGTCTTTTTTGTAGCTGCACGGAAAAACAATGTCAAGTCTGTCCATTGGTTGGTCAAAGACATTAGTCCAGAGTAAAATATCTTGAACCACTGGATAAATTGCCATGAATTTTCATATATTGGCCATCTTCACATTATGCTAATGTAACATGCTAATGTGCTAACATTAATAATACAATAACAATAAAATACAATAACCCCCTTACTCTTCACACACATTTCCAACATCAGTTTAGGGGTTTCTGTGTCCGACTATTTCTGTAATTTTACGAAAATTGATGATCTGACATTCACAGCTGTGCAGAGGAGCTTAACTTATCTCTCTTGCTCTCTTTGTTTATTCTTGGCACAACTATTTATGTTATTTGCAAAACTATGAAAGCCTTCAGTCTGACAATGTGTACTGTATGGACAGCATGTCGTACGAACCACCTTCTATTCTAATTATTACCGCGCCCTTAGGTTTATGAAAGATGACAGTGTTGGGCTGAGCCTGGAATGTCCTGAAATTCCCATTCTACGGTACATAAACACTTTTGATCTATGTCAAATCTTGACAACCCTTATGCAAACATTTTTGCGCCTCAAGTGGTAAGGTTCAACTGTAAGTGTTCCTGGTGTATAATGAGCATTACAACCTCTTAGGGCTGCTAGTGTGGTCATCGCCTTAAAGTCTTGTTTAATAATTGTGGTCGTGATATGTACTGCTTTCTTAACCCAAACACTCACTCTCACTTGTTTTTTATTATTCATATTCATACGCATCTTATTATTATTATACGCAAGTACTGTTTCAGATTGATAGACTGTATTGCTGTTTGAGTGAGTTTCTGCTCAACACAGTTGCTACAGTTTCATAATAACTATCACGGTGCAACAGTTGTTTATACATTCTTCAGATCAGAAAGGATCCTGGCCGGTGTTGCCAGCTAAACTTGTCAGGATAAACACAAGGTCATGTGTCCTGGCTATGTAGACTGGATAACAGGGGTGTTATTGACTTCATACCCTAATTAGAATTAAATCTCATAATTTAATTATACATGCATGCATTGTTATAATGTTAGATATATTAATAAATAGCAAGAAGTGCATAGGGGTTTTTCCTTTCAGTCTTTCCCCTCAAACCTTGATCGACTGTCTGCTCTCTACCTGCCAACCACAAAGACAGCAGCAGCTTTTAGAGAAATTGCTATTGATCCCCTATTCAGCATCCCAGCCCATCTCGTCTGTTGCCAATGTTTGTCTTTGTGAGTACCTTATGAGCCTTATGTTACAGTATGTTATAATGCATCTTTTTTCACAATGTCATTCTCTCTGTTCTGTTTCCCCTCTCCCTCTTCCTTCCTCTTTATCTCTCTCGCTGTAGGGATGCATTCTTGCTGGCCATCATTAACAGTGGAACCAGTTTCTTTGCAGGATTTGTGGTGTTTTCTGTGCTGGGCTTCATGGCTGCAGAGCAGGGGGTGGACATCAGTAAGGTAGCTGAGAGTGGTAAGAATATATTTTTCCTTTGAATTGGGTGCCTAAAACCCAGTGCAATAAGCTGAGTATTGACAGTAAGAGCTATATGCCCTTGGTACTTTATGCTTCTGACTCCTCTGTCTCTTAATGTGCAGGTCCAGGCCTGGCCTTTATAGCTTATCCCAAGGCTGTGACTCTGATGCCTCTGGCGCCGCTCTGGGCAGCACTTTTCTTCTTTATGTTGCTCGTACTGGGCCTGGACAGCCAGGTAATACTGGCTCTGTCACATTTGAGTGTGTCTTTATGAAAATTATTAGATTTAGCTTAGAGGAACTGTAAGGTTTCACTTCGTTCTATATTTTGCTTTCCTTTTGATTCTGCACCACTTTATGTAGCTAATCTACATTTCTCTCTTTCACTATTTCTCTTACTTCCTCTCAACCATCACTTCCAGTTTTAGCATAGCATTTCTTAGCAGCCTGTTTGTTATGTGTCTGCTTGAGCCCGCTCCTACATCCATTGTTTTGCAGCCCCGGGATTTGTCAATGAGCTTCTGTCTGATTCACACAGAGAGCGTCTGTCTCCTCTACCCATCCATTCATTCACTCTCACTTTCCATTCTCTCCTTAATTTCTTCTCCATCCACCCTTTACTTTTTTCTGCCATAGCCACATTAGCCATGCATATGCTGACGTTTCTAGTAAATGCTATAAAAATAGCCACACTGCTGTTATCCTCTCAAGTCATTCTGGTGGTAGAAATATGTTTCGGCAAAAATTTACGTAAACATTCTTATATAGGGAGACTGAAGAGGGGTGTCTGGGTCTGAGTCATATATATAGATATGCTCACCTGGATGTTGTTTTTTTTATAGGTAAATCCAACAATGTCACCTAGTGAACACATTAAGGTTACATGTACACATTATATTAGTAAATAACAATTCAGATATCTGTAGATAGCTGCACAACACATTCATGTTCATAGATTGAGAAGCATGTTTAAGATTCAACCTCACTTTTGGTTCCTCTTGTCTTTTGCTCTTTCACTCACTTTATCTCTCTCTCTTGTTCTCTGCTATCTCTGTACTTCGTTTTCAGTTCGTAGGGGTAGAGGGTTTGATAACGGGAATCATGGACATGCTACCGCCTAAATCTGCCCTGGGCTCCCTGCGACGAGAGGTGGTAGCAGCCATCTGCTGCTTCATCTGCTTCCTGATCGACATGTCCATGGTCACAGAGGTACAGTGAGGATTTCCCTGAGTTTTAGACTTCATTGGTTTTATTCCGGGGCCAAATTCGATGCCATTTAGAAACTAGATGAAAGGCCAGAGTCTCTTACCTGAGTCTCATTTTGTTTTGGTAGCAGAAGATTATTCAAGTGTTTCTTTAAAATACATGACTTGTGTACCTAATTCTTAATTAGGCATGGTAAACCATTGGCAGGAAAGAACTGGGATGAAAGCCTAAACAAGTGGAGACAAGGCTGAAAATAGGTCATACATAAAGTATTAACAGGATGGTCTTGATGCAAACTGCTCTCTCTGTTTCTGTCAGGGAGGAATGTACGTCTTCCAGCTGTTTGATTACTACTCTGCCAGTGGCATCACTCTGCTGTGGCAGGCCTTCTGGGAGTGTGTGGTGATCGCATGGGTCTATGGTGAGACGATAATAGCGCACATTTAAAATACAAACAACACAAACCGCTCAATTCAACACACTATCACAACATCCTTGTGTCATTTCTGACAGGCGCAGACCGTTTCATGGATGACGTGGCTCGTATGATCGGCTATCAGCCCCTGCCCTACATGAAGTGGTGTTGGTCCTACATCACGCCTTTTGTCTGTGTGGTAAGGGCTGCTCTGTATGTTTTTCTCTTAGTTTTAACCTGCCAGTTGCAAACGGCTGACATTATTCTGTACATATAGGCAGTGTTCCTGTTCCACGTGGTGAACTACAAGCCCCTGACCTACAACACAGTGTACACTTATCCCTTGTGGGGTGAAGTACTTGGCTGGGCACTGGCCCTGTCCTCCATGCTCTGTATCCCCCTCACCGTTCTCTACAAACTACTCCGCTGCAAAGGATCATTGCGGGAGGTCAGTATGTGCATCGTTGCACACATTCTGTTGTGCGCATTTCTGTTTATAATCTGTAGAAATGTGTCTCCTTGGATACTGCCCTCGCTCTCCCGCACGTTATTTGGTTTGCTGATTTCATCATCACTCATTAACAGGGGCTCATTAGAGAAGGCTGAAGCATCTCTCCAATAAACAGCTCATCATCTGTATGCCCTTGTCTTTCTCCACGTAGCGATGGCAGCACTTAACCACCCCAGTTTGGGGCCGACATCACCTGGAGTACCTGGCCCCAGAAAGCGAGGCAAAACTGCTGCCCCCTGCAGGAAACAAGGGCACGCTTCTCTTTGAAAGTGTCATCTGATGAGCTGAGCCCCACAGAACACAGAGCCATGGTCGCCCTTGATATCAACACACAAAAATGCAAAAACACGTGCACATCACATAGGCCTGCTAAGAGAAAAGCGCAGATTGGTTACACAGCCCACAGTTTTAAAGCTATGGAAAAGCCCTGGACAAATGGACCAAAGATTAGATGGGAGAAAAGCTGAAACACACCTGCACCCATACAGTCATTACATGCTGATACACCCTCTGCTCTGCTTTCTGACTCTACCTCGCCGACTCTGCCCCTCTCTCTTTCTGCTCCTCGCCTTTTGTGCTGTCCCGTCCCGTCTCGTTCTGTGAATGTGATGTGTCCAGTGTAGTTGCGATGTCTTCCCTATCTGTGCTTGTCTGTCAGGCTTTCAACAGCCTCATCTGTCCCTACATGTCATGCCATTTTGTGCTGAATGAGCAGAAACTTAAAAATATTCTGATAAAATTTTAAAAATGAAAGACCTCAGATTTGCTGCTGATATGCCATGTTCTGAGTGTGTGTGTGTGTGTGTGTGTGTGTGTGTGTGTGTGTGTGTGTGTGTGCGTGTGTGTGTGTGTGTGTGTGTGTGTGTGTGTGTGTGTGTGTGTGTGTGTGTGTGTGTGTGTGTGTGTGTGTGTGTGCGTGTGTGCGTGTGTGCGTGTGTGCGCGTGTCAACCATGGCAGTGGTGTCTTCATTTACATGTAATATTCTCTTTGGCCATTGTTTTCTGCCAACTTCATTCTCTCATGTACAAAAAAACTTCCAATTGTTAAAAAAAAAAAAAATCAAAAAGAGACAGTGCATCACCACTTCCAGCTGTGTGTGTTATGAACTAACTTAAGTATCCAGTGTATTGTAGGGTATGTAATCAGTGTTAACAATATTTGGAGGGGATGATGATCAGTATTCTCACCTTACGAGAAGGAGAGAAACTGAAGACCGAATTGTGCAAAGAGCAGGAGACGGTTGTGGGGAGGGGAAAGAGACTTGATGCCATGTCAGGAAAGAAGCAATAAATGACCAGATAAAGATGGATGCAATGTGTTTTTATGAATTTATTCACACAGTCCCATAAATACTTTATTTGTAAAACACAATCCAGGCATATACAAAAACTAGTCTGGCTGAATCACACTAATAAGTCTACACCTGTATAAAAACTAGCTCAACATTTCATTGACAACTGGAGGTGTAATCAGTCAGGTAGAATAATTGTGAGCAATAAGCATTCACATTTACACTTGACATTGTTTACATTGGAGTGGTAAATCCAAGGAACCAATATTTGAGGATCCCTGACACACGTTTCTGTGTTTCCTGCAGGTTGATCATTTATTCGTGGTCGGAAGCTCTGAAATGCCACTAAGTCACCTGATAAACACTCGTAAGGAAATATGATTAGGGGAGTCGTTTTTTTTTTTACAATTGATGTAATTACACATATAAATTTACCTTGCTTGCAGACATTTTAAAGGCCCCATATTATGCTAATTTTCAGGTTTCAGGGTTTCTACTAGAACACGTTTACAAGCTTTCATATTTAAAAACATTTTTCTCATACTGTCTAACTGTATGAAGCTGTATTCACCCTCTTTCGGAAACTCTCCATTTTAGAGCCTGTCTCTTTAGAAATCCCTCCCCCTGTCTGCTCTTCATTAGTTAGCATTTCTGAGTCGTCCCCATCTGTGCTCTCAGCGTCTCTGCGCCGTCATTACAACTGGGTAATGACTGTAACGGCTCTGAAGCTGCATTTTATACCTATATATAGTACAGTTGTGACATCACAACCATACAGAAGTCCCGACGGCTCGTTTAAAAACACAGTTTCGGAATACGAGCTGTGTGCATTTCTTTGTGGACTGATCGGTTTGATACTTTTGCAGTATTTATATAGCACCTCGACCTGCTTTACAATAGATTTTTAAAAAGACATGGAAATCTCACTTTTTACAAAATGGGACCTTTTAAGGACAAAAGTACATTTTCCATATATATTTTTTAAGGTAAAAAACTATTTTTTAAAAAGGTACGCCTGGAAGTGAATATTTTTTGGCAGGCTATCCAAATAATATATTACAATACAGTGCTTAGCCTCTGATAGTTATTATAGCAGATGATAACCCTGGATCCCAAAAATAGAAGGGCGCTCAAGAGGTCAGAGAAATCAGACGTGTGAATGCTGACTAAATATACTCCTGTTGTGTATAAAAGCTGCTGCTCATTTTAAACGTTACACCATACCTGTAATTCAGTTCATTGTTCAAGGCTCTTGGAGCGAGTGAGTGGTGATTTAAGGATTAAGAAACCCTCCCAGAGGGAATGGCCCGGCCATATCAATGACAAATATTTACATTTTATTGTTGTGGCAGACATGCATTTGTTCAAGAATATTGATTGACAGACATATGCACACACATTGTGGCCTGCCTGTTCACAGCAACACCTCACATATGAGTTTCCCCTTACATTCAACCTTTCACTCACTCTACTCTCTCACACAGGCTATAAATACAGACTCCTATTAGTCCAGTGTTACATTCTCCCACTCAACCCCACCCCACCTGCCCCTTCTGTCTCTCACGCACACACCACAGAGCGAGAGAGCTACAATGACGTATTGCTGGCTATCTCATTAGACGATATCATAAAAAGCCCGTTGCCACAGCAACAGCTCCCTGCATTTCCATGGCAACCAGCCACCATGTCAAGGTGGTGCATTTTTCCCCCACTGAAGGGGGAGGAGACAATGACGACCAATTGTGGGCAGTGGAACAGCCAGTAGCATGAGAGGAGGAGGAGGAAGTTGGAACAGTCTGACCCCTGCTGGTTACATCTGAGTGTTGCAGGACACATCCTGAAAAATAAGGAGGATTATGGGCTGATGGTAGGAACATGTCAGAATCTATTACAGCAATGAGTGATAAGTGAAGCTGAAAGCTCAGAAGTGTATTTAATATTCAGAGTGAGGAACTCACAAGTACGAAGTCAGTCTGCCCAAGTTTCTTGAGAATATGAAGCACTGCATCATGAACTGTTACAAACAGCCTTCTCTTTGGGAGTGACTCTGAGAAGAAACCTGCAGTTTCCAGCTGCTCCACCACACATGCTAATATTTGACCACACAGGAAAGCATGCATGACAATTAGTGACCTTAAGTATGCATGAGACAAAAAGCATTTTGCGATTATCAAAATAATTATTTTCATGTTCATCAGTGTTGTGTCTGACAAGGAACGATGTGGTGCCGCTGAGGCTGAGACCTTGATGTATTCATTATCTAAAGCGTCAGTCTCTTGACTCTGCATTGAGGACATTACGTACGCTCTGTTTGGTCTGGTGTGTCACCCACCTTGGCAGCCTGCTAGATAGACGTCCAAATCAATCTCTCCAAAGTCCCTGAATATCTGGTAGAAAAAGATAGTTATTACTTTATGTTTTTAACATCTATTCATTTTTGTGTATGCAGACGAATGGCCCCTTTGGTCACCTATTTATTAACCTATTTAAACATCTCATGGTTAAATTAGTAATGTCAACACAGATTCTGGCAGACACATACATTTTTCAAGGTCTTCACAGCGACTGAGTCCACAAAGCTGGTTGTCGAAATGTCCAAGATAATGCTGTGCGTGCCTGATCCGCAGGTCCTTCCCCTCTCCTCATCATCGTGGTGCGATACCTTGGTGATGCTGTCATCCCCGTGGCACCATGTATCTGAATCCGATTCTGACAGGGTTGTGTCATGTTTGTAACCCCAGTTTACTTGCCCTTTACTAAGGCCATTTGTAGAGGTTTCTGTCAGGCTTAAGGTATTCCCCTGACTCTGTGCCTTCAGTCCTGCAGAGACTTTCCTCTCGTCCATCTCTGACAATGTGCCATTTGACAGGTGGGTGACTGCTTTTCTCTGCTTAAAGGTTGAAAAGTGGGAATAACTATTAGTGACTTATTAGCTGAAATCCATAATTTGTGTAACTTGATGGATCTCTAAATGTATCGTTTAAGATATCATACTTGTTTCTTTGCCTCCTTTCTAGCTTTCTTTCTCTCTTTCTCTTGTTTACGCTTCAGCTTTGCATCACGTTTCTTCTTCGCTGTCAGCAGCTTCCCGATTTCAAGTCCACTCTGCACAAAAATCCGAGCATCACATTAAAGAGAGAAAAGGGAAAGTGAGATGACTGAGAGAGATAATGGAAGCAATTAAGGGTGCTGTAGAAAGCGGACTGGGATTACATCTGGTAATGAAATACTAGCCTGAACATAAACACACATTAACATTTATGGACACACACCTTCTCTTGCAGGGCCTCCAAGTACATCTCAGCATTTGTGTAGTAGATCGTTGTCGACGAACGGAAGATTTTAATTCCTGGAATCTCTTTAGCCTGCAGGGACAAGTCATAAAGCAGAAGAGTTCAGAATTGCACCGTGTTCTGCTCTCATTTGCACTTTGTACCTCCCTCTGGTATTGTTTGACAAAATGGAGTTCTTCTACCACTTAATAACTTAAAGTTAGATAAACACTATCCACAAAATCTTCCTTTAAAGGGTCAGTTTACCCAAATTTCAAGGGAAGAAAGCATATTTTCTCATTAACCCTAAGTTTTATCTGGTAACGCAGATAGTTTCGCTTTTGTTCTCCCAATTTTTAAGATATCTGAGACTTTTGTCGCCGAAGCACAATATATGTGAATGTAATTTTGCTTCGTTTTTGCACACAGCATTAGTAAAATTACATGTAAATAAGACTAAAAGCCTACAGCCATGCAGCTCTGTGACTATACCATGGCACATCGGTGCTTTGAACTAAATACTAATATATAATACAGTGCCTTGCAAAAGTATTCACCCCCCTTGGCGTTTTAGCTATTTTGTTACATTACAACCTTTAGTTTGATGTTTTTAAATCTGAATTTTATGTGATGGATCAGAACACAATAGTATAAGTTGGTGAAGTGAAATGAGAAAAGAATATGTATAAACTATTTATTAGAAATAAAAAACTAAAAATTGGCATGTGCATATTTATTCAACCCCTTTGTTATTTAGCCCATAAAAAGCTCTGGTGCAACCAATTACCTTCAGAGGTCACGAAATTAGTGAAATAATGTCCACCTGTGTGCAATATAAGTGTCACATGATGTGTCAGTTCATATACGCACCTTTTTTGAAAGGCCCGAGAGGCTGCAACACCTAAGCAAGAGGCACCACTAACCAAACACTGCCACGAAGACCAAGGTACTCTCCAAACAACCAAGGGTAAATGTTGTTGAGAAGTACAAGTCAGGGTTAGCTTATAAGAAAATAAATCAAATAAAATCTTTGATGATCCCCAGGAGCACCATCAAATCTATCATAACCAGGCAGCACCAGAGGCAGCACAGAGACCTAAGGTAACCCTGGAGGAGCTGCAGAGTTCCAGAGCAGAGACTTGAGTATCTGTACAAAGGACATCAATAAGCCCTATGCTCCATAGAGTTGGGCTTTACGGCAGAGCGGCCAGAAGAAAGCCGTTACTTTCAGCAAAAAACAAAATGGCACGTTTTGAGTTTGTGAAAAGGCATGTGGGAGACTCCAAAATGTATGGAGGAAGGTGCTCACGTCTGATGAGACTAAAAGTGAACTTTCCGGCCATCGAAGAAAACTGTCTGTCACAAACCCAGCACATCATATCACCCAAAGAACTCCATGCATGTTTTTCAGCAGCCAGGACTGGGAAACTTGTCAGAGTTGAGGGAAGATGGATGGTGCTAAATACAGGGAATTCTTGAGCAAAACCTGTACCACTCTGTTTGTGATTTGATGCTAGGGCAGAGATTCACCTTCCAACAGGACAATGACCCCAAACACACTGCTAAGGCCACACTTGAGTGGTTTAAGGGGAAACGTGTAAATGTGTTGGAATGGCCTAGTCAAAGCCCAGACCTCAATCCGATAGAAAATCTATGGTCAGACTTAAAGATTGCTGTTCACAAGCGCAAACTGTGCAACTTGAAGGAGCTGGAGCAGTTTTGCAAGGAAAAATGGGCAAAACTCCCAGTGGTAAGATGAGGAAAGCTCATAGAGACTTATCCAAAGCGACTTGGAGCTGTGATTGCCGCAAAAGGGGGCTCTACAAAGTATTGACTTTAACGGGTTGAATAGTTATTCACATTGACTTTCTTTTTGTGTTATTTTGTCCTATTTCTTGTTTGCTAAAGGTTGTTGGCATGTTAAGTAAATTAAATGATGCAAATCCTCAAACAATCCATGTTAATTCCAGTTTATAAGGTGACAAAACGTGAAAAAAGCCAAGCGGGGTGAATACTTTTGCGAGGCACTGTATAACATCAGCATGCTAACATGCTCACAGTGACAATGCCAACACCCCAGCCTGTCCACTACACTCTGCTACTGCTGACGGTCAGCTACCTGCGAGGGGTGGCCAGCCACCGCTCACAAATCCTGTCTGTTTGCTGTCCTGGTTCCTAAATGTTGCCTCATTTCAAACGCCTCACAAAGCCAAAAACTCAGTTTTCTCTGGCTTCAGTGTTTTCGAAAGATCCTTTTTTCAGTGACCTAACACAGAAAAAGCTACTTTTACAAAAACATCCATTTACATGTGGCCAAAGCTTTAGAATCTGAACGATTAAATCCAAAGTGGTAAGTGAGAAAATATGTCCTTATAATTTGGGTGAACTGACCCTTTTAACCTTCTGCAGAGGAATATGATACGGAGTGTCTTTCTTTTCTCATTAGAATACTCTTACCTCCTTGTAGTTTTCTGTGTCCAGATATAGGTCAGTCCCTGACACGTGGCCCAAGATAGAGTAGCGTGGTCTGAAAGTTATTCAATGAAATTATTTTATTATTGCAGCTCTGTGAAGATCTCATCAAAATATGTAATTTTGTTTACATTAACAATTGATAATTAGTGGCATGTAGCTACAGTTGTGTCCTGAAGATGACAGTGAGCATGGAAAAACCAATGGAGACAGCCAGACCCAGGTCCAGGTTGAGCAGGATGGTGCTTATGAATGTTACCAGCCACACCAGCTAGAGGGCAGCACGAACACTGACAGTTAGCAAGGTCAAAAGTTCACACGATTTTAAACTGAGCAAAATGACTCTTAAAGAGGATACAGTCGTACCAGATCAACCTTGTTGGTCTTCCACAGCAAAGGCACATCCATGAACTGCTTAAACATTCCTTTCAAATTCACAAACACTATGGTGGATAAGACTGCCTGAGGAACAAAAGCACAAAGATGTACTGGCCCACAACCTTATTGATAATTAAAAAAAATGTCTGCACAGAGAGATACTCATCATTAGAAAGGTATAGTACTGGAAGGAGTGTTACCTTGGGGAGATCTGAAAAGAGAGAACCTATTTTCAAAACGGTGATGAGCACGATGATGGAAGAAATCACTCCTGCAACCTGACAAAAACACACACAGTCACAAATTTAATGTCCAATAGATAGTATGACGAACATAATAAGATGTAATGTGCGGCATCTGTGCTGTTTGTGCGCATATTTCCATGTGTGTGTTTACTTGTGTCTTGCCCCCTGTGCTCTCCTGGACAAGGCTACGAGACAAGGAGGAAGTTACAGAGTAACACTGAAAAAAGCCACCAACAGTGTTACTAAGACCCAAAGCAACCAGCTCCTGGATAGAAACAGCAAAACAGACGCAGCATTTCAGTTTAAAGCAAAAGCAACAACTTAACAAATTATTTGATATTAAAAATGAAATATTATGCTGTTAATATCATGGCCTTTAGTCCACTACTATGTCCCTCCAGTGTGTAACCTTCGGGTCAATAACATAGTGTACTGTTCATTAGCTTCATGGCCATGTCTAGGAATCACTGCCAGGCTGAGAGCAGTGCCAACTTTGCACATTTAAGACACACTTGATTGCATAAAGCTTGGTGAGCATTAATGATTTAGCAGGCCAGCTCTTGGAGATGTGAGTGCTCCCTGCCTCTCAGAGCAGAATGATCTGACAGTGTCACATGCCTCTGCGTGTGTTTATGTGTGAATAAGTCTGTGTGTACTATAGACAAGAACACTTTTTTTCCGCCTACATGTGCTGAATTGTGGAGAAAGCACATTGTTAGAGGTTCTTCCATCGTGCGTATCTATCTCCAGGGGAACATTAAAACATTTTTCCAATAAAGTGATGACATGAGCTGATGTAGTAGCAAAGGTAATAGAGTGTAGTTCAATCTCAGGTCATGGTTTAGCATAAACATTGACTAATCAGAGGAGAATGAATAAGCAGAAGAGAACATCTCCATGAATGAGAGAGAGAGAGAGAGAAGGGTGATAAATACATATAGTACGTGTTTTGCCATGAAGTTATCAAAAGCAAATGTATTTCCTTGTGCAGATAAACTGCAAAATACATTTACTTAACTGCAACTATGAGGCATTATAACGTTTGGAAATAGACTTGTATAATAATGTCTTGAAAGCATCTTTGGTCAACTCCTTAAGAGGTTTAGTCATTATCAGGACACAAACCAGACATTGCTGCTGCGCAAGATGACTTGTATATTCGAACCTTTAAAGAAATAAGAGAAACCTTTTTTCCTAAAACGCACAAATATGCAATACGAAATATGAAAAATAATTCCTCAAATTGAAAACTACAGTTACAACTACAAAAATACAACAAGGAACAATTGTGTTGAGTTAGGGATTAGTATGGCATAAAATGTGTTGCTTCTGTCACACTGTCATGGCTGAATAAAACACAAGTCTGTGAAGTTATTCATGGCTTTCGTCGTGTGAGTGAGCACAGAGTAAAGTCTATTATTAGGCCAAAGTTTGACTCTTCCCTGTTAGCAGAGAGTCAGACAGGAGCAGGGACTCAAGTGTAACTCTCACTGCTGATTGTGAGAACCACAGTGTGTAGGTGTATTTATTCCTCACCTGGTTGCTATCCACCTTGTAGCCATGTTTGAGGGCAAATGTTTTGCCCAGAGAAATGTTGATGGCATAGCCCACAATGGCCACTGCAAAAGCATCGCCTATCACCTTTGAGAACAATGTGGCATCTGGAGCTTGAGGGGCCTTGAGTCTGGAGCAGGAGGAAAAGGTGAAAGGTTCAGGTTTTTATCCCTTTTATCTTCCCCTTTTTATATACGTGTCAGTTGCGTCAAATGTACTTTAATGAAAGTGTTTGATGGAAGCACAGCTTAAATGTAAGGGTGAATGTCTTCCACTCCAGCAGCATGAGTGAGCCGTTGCTGACTCCCAGTCTTGTACCTATTATTTAACAGACTTGGAAACACATATTTCTCACTATTTCAATACTAAAGACACATACCCAACCTTAATTTTTACCAAAACTGATCCAAAGTATGCTGAATATCAAGAGGTACTGGCAAATTGAAGAAGATCTAGAGTAGCTTGAGTATACGTATGTCACAATAATATATTATATCCTCTGTTTACACATCCCTGTTTTTTACCTTTTGGGAAAGCTTTTCTTTTTTAGAAACTCAGTCACAGCACAGCACACACACACACTGCGATCCTGTTACTTTGCAGGCTGTGTTACTTTGTCTTATCAACAACTTCTCATATCTTCACAAACAAAATGTGGTGTTTTTTTGTCCGTGATCTTGTGAACAGTGCTGCACTCACAGCTGTTCTCTCTCTCTCTCTCTCTCTCTCTCTCTCTCTCTCTCTCTCTCTCTCTCTCTCTCTCTCTCTCTCTCTCTCTCTCTCTCTCTCTCTCTCTCTCTCTCTCTCTCTCTCTCTCTCTCTCTCTCTCTCTGACACACACACACAAAGATGAACTTACCCACTGGGAATCTCTCCAACCACATCAATGTTGTATTTGGTCGTGAGTCCGCAGAAGTGGATAATGACTGTTGCTGCTATGATCTGTTGACAAAAAGCACAAAAACAGTTTGTTCTGTATGTGGGGTAAATGATTACTTTCAGCACATGCAAGCCCTATTTTTGGTGAGTATAACACAAGGTCATACATGCAACAGTCCAGTCCTGTAGTCAAGATGCCTCCTGCTGGACTATTAAATGAACTAACCTGCTGTATAAGCAAAAATAAGAAAAGAGAAGAAACAGCAAAGCGGACAACATACCACTATGATTTCTATCGGGATAGGAAGAGGCAGCTTCTTTCTGTAGCATGCATTGATTTCTTTGACCAAAATGAGAACAGAGAGGGCAACCAGGCTGACCACCAACTCTGGCACTTTAGTCTCAGGCAGCAGCCGGCAAATATCCACCAGAGTCTGTGACAGAAGGATACAGACAGTTAGCTTAGCTTAGCACAAGACTGGTTTGGTGGAAACAGCTCATCAAAAGCTGTCGATTGGCATCTCTAAAGCTCATAATTAATGCATTAGATCTTATTTGTTTACCCTGAAGGGTGTAACACATGACATACTCACGTAAATAAGGGAGAGGGGACCAGTGAAGCGAGCCGGAGCGACTCCAAACAGGTACTTGAGCTGGGAGACGCATACATGGCATGCCGATCCTGTGGTGTAGCCTCGAACCAGTGGCTCAGACAGGTAGTTGACCACGAAACCAAACCTCACCACACCTAACAGGATCTTAGAATAAATAGAGAAAAACGGAGTTGATAAAAGTAGTGAACTATGGAACTATGTACCTTGATACAATGGACACACCTGAAAGATTCCTGCCAAGACCGTGAGGGAACACGCTATCTGCACTCTATATGCGTCCCGTGCATCAAGGTCCACACTTCCTGTCCCATTTGTGCCATTTACAATAAAGTTACTGTCCGGTGCCAGTCTCTCCGTCACACCCCCGACCATGATGCTGATCACAGCAAACGTACCTGAACATACAAAACAAAAGCATGTTTATTCATGTTCTTTCAATACTTTTTAATCACTGCCACCCCAACACACAAATTTTCTCACTGACCAATGGAGATGTGTCTGGAAGTGCCAAAGATGAAGTAGACCAGCACCGGGTAAAGTGAGGTGTAAAGGCCAAACACTGGGCGTAAGGAAGCCAGAAGGGCATACGCCATACCTGATTGAAAGGAGTGAAACAAGTCCAAAACAAATTCAATGATAGTTACATAATTTGGCTGTTCTAAACATAAAGAGTAGTCTGACGTTTTGGGAAATATGCTTACCTGCTGAGAGTTCAATGAAAAGATCAATACAGTAGCATACCATTCTCACATTTGTTCGGTCATTCATATGAAGCTTCAGCCAGGAGACGATAAGCTTAGTTTAGCTTAACTTAGCTTAGCTTAGCACAAAGAATGGTAGCAGGTGGAAAAAACTACCTTGGCTTTGTCAAAAGGTAACAAAATCTGCCTACCAGAACATTTGAAAAAAATCACCGGAGAAACAGCAACTTGACGTTTAACAATTTGTTTTTTGCACAGATTAAACAAACATGATAATGTGTTAATTAGTGAGCATTTAGAGGTGCTGGTAATGGATTTTGTAACATTTCGACCTAGCCATGCTAGCTGTTTCTTCCGGTTTGCAGAATTGTATGCTAAGCTAAGCTAACACTCCCCTAACACATCAATCTTCTCACTCTCTGCAACAAACAGATAAGTGCATTTCCCAAAATGCCAAAATGTTAAACTATTCCTTTAAAGGGGCACGTTTGTGAGGTGCCATGTGGATATAAGCTCCTTCCACTGTACACATTCATACAAACCCTGCGGCAGATGCATGATGCCCACACTGCAGCCAGAGATCAAGTCACCGATGGCGTTTTCTCTGATGGAGTAGTGAGGCAGCCAGCTAAGAACGGGGACCCAGCTCAGCACCGCGTGCCATAGTTTGGGCACCGAACACCTGCAACAGTCATCCCAGAAATTCATTACATACAATTCTTATTACTGAACACACAAGTGTCTACCAGGGAGGGTGTGTCTCTCTGTTAAGTCACCTAGAATATGTATATGAATCTCTAATCTATGCATTAATATGCAAAGTAATGAAAATATTACATTATGATATGATTTCATTTGAATTATGTTTTTCTAGAGTGATTCATTTCTATCAAACATATTCTTGGCTTGTTTAGTATATAATTTTTTTTAAACATCATAGAAATGAGACCTGTGAATTGTAACACCTGCTACCGTTTTTTATCAGCTTTCTCTCTAAAAACAAAAGTGACACAGTGGATAACACCCACATGTCTCCGTGCCTCACTTATCACTTCTTTTAACAAATACAGTGTAGTATGAAGTGAATATTAAAATATAAGAATTCCTGTGCAAATATAAGGCCTCTTTTTTCTGACCGAGATTTGTCCTCTTCTGAAATGTTTCTTGATTACCATCCATTCACTTTCTTAATTTAATTGACAATATTTCATCTGTGATTGCTTAATATTTGTTTAAGAGTCTTTAATGACACGTCACAGGTTATCATGAACGTTTCCACTTAAATAAAACTGTGAACTTTGCTCGTCCACTGTGATTAAACGACTCAGATTGGTCAGCCTTTTTAAATCAACACCAGTCTGCTATGAGATAGCAAAACAGTTAAACAACTAAACATCCATACACACACACACACACACACACATATATATATATGCAGATACAATTACAAGCATGCATAAATACATTAACATCAGTTTGTATCATTGTTATCCTGTTTCCTCATTTGCATGCCATAGCTCCCTCTCTTATATCTTCTCTATCTTTACCTCAGGGACTCTTTCACCCGTTTCCCCAGGGTTGGTTTGGTGGACCATGTCCCCTTTTGTGCCACTTCATCCAGACGTAACTGATCCAGAACCTTCCTTTGCACAAAATACTCCCCAGCTGAACAGTCCTTCTCCTCCATTTTCATATCTGTTGGACCAAATTTGGCAGACCTCCTTAAAGCCAATGTCTACTTTCTACTTTCTGCTCCTCCTTTTCTGCCTTTCTTGAATGGAAATGATAGTTACAGTTGCAATTTAACTATTGTTACAACAAAAAGCCAAACAGTGTGTAGTGGGAGGGAAGCCTCCTCGCGGTTCACTACTGATTGACAGTAGTTTTTGGACTGTGGGAGTGACTGTTCCTTCCTTATACCACCACCCCAAATGTCCCTGTTCTGCATACACACACCTGAGGTAATGTGTGTGTGATTATGAATGTCACCCTATACGGATTAACTTAATGGAAACTACAGTTGAAAGGCCGAAATTTGGTAATCACTCCAAACTATAAAACACTGGCAAAAGAGAGTCACACAGAAACACAATATGTGTTAAAGATTAAAGTTTATATATTTCTTAAAGTACACCACTTGATTGTGGAATAAACAGTATGCTGGTTAGTTTTGTGTGTATGCGCCAGGTTGGCAGAAACATCTTATCTTTATGGTTGCCTAACTTTCTTCATTCAGGAGATAAAGTTACAATATTTTCAGTGTCAGCAGGAAAGTCATGAGACACTGTGCCACTGGCATTGCCCAATATGATTTATGGAATGTGGCACTCCAAAAGAAAAATACTTAAACCCAAACACATAAACCCAAAATAACTCAATGGCTGAAACGAGACCAGCAGATTTTGATTACTTTGTGTTTGAAATCCCTGTGACTAGTCAATTTTTCCATCTTTTGCTCATTTTCAGGTTCATACTTGTATTGTACGGGTATATTATAATCCTTATAGATGGAGTATAAAACACAATATTCATGAAATGTATGTCTCTATATGTATTTAAAAGGGCCTGATATACCACGTCACTTCAAACCTTAAATAAAAGCCAATTTATCTTTGAACCAGGTAACCTTATAACGCAAATTCATTAGTCACACTCCCGACAAGGCTCCCTCGAATCACCTATTTGATGTTTATGTTGTGCTGGTTAACGTTTAATGGGTTCTTTGTCAAAATGGCTTTCATTATTGATTTTGAGGTTTGTCTTGTTGTTAAGTCTGTGTGAAAAGGAGCAGCGTAAACAGAGGGCCAGAGGGGGGATGAAGGTTTGAGACAAGCAGGATAAACTTATGCAGAGAAAGTGTTACAGTTCCTGCTTTTTCCTATCAGAAATTTGTAAATTAAATCACTTAAAGATTTTTGCTTTCAAACCTCCAATTGTAATCTTAAAACTGAAATTGTACTTTTATTCTTCCACTTTCTAGCATCACTATCTCTAGATGCACCCTGTACTCAGCATATCAGTGATAAGTACTTGACAGAAGAGATACATCTTTGTGAAGTCATTAACATGTTTTATTCACTGGTTAAAGCTGAACCAAAATGTCAATGTCAGTGGAAAATAAAGTTATATACTTGTATTTTATTTTATTAGCCTTAGATGAAGTGGTTCAGCTTTACACAGTTTTTTCTAAAGGTACCATCTGTTTTCGAAATTATTACAAAAGCCAGAATTAGAAATTATTAGTTATTTGCTTCACTCCTGCAGCACCGCTGTTCATAATGTATTTTTTGTGCTTTAAATACTAAATGTTTCTTTCTGAGTCTCTTCTGTTTTTTTATTTTTAATGATCACTGGCAAAACAACCATTTTACGTAAAGGAACAAATGGCTCACAGGGGAAAAATTCCCCTCTGTGACTGAAATGACTAACAGTAATGGATGAGTGTTTGACGTAACAGGATTGTTCTTGCACATATTAACTCTGGTCCCTGTCACAGCCATGTAAATGCATGCTGTTTAAACTCAAGACTATGGCCTAGTTGACAGGATAATTAGCATAAACTGCAGGAACATTCACATTCAACCGCAACTTATTTTATATTAGTCAAATCACTAATTTCAGTAATTCTTTTTATCCAAATACATTTGGCTTGATATGTAGGTTTATGTTTCCCTTTAATGTTAATCAATACCATTTATCTATAGAAAAGTGAATATTGTTAGAATAGCAATCCTGGAATTGTCAGCAATTGTTTTTTTATTACTAAGTATAGTTTTCGTGCCTTTTCAATTACAGCATGTGGTGTTACAGCTGACTCAGGTGGTGGGAAATGTATCCTGGCCTATAACTGGTTGTTTATTGGTTAGTTTGGCTTACCAGGTGTGCAATGTTGGGATAAAGCTTGAAGCTGTTTTAACTATTTTATGATTTTTATGTACTTGCATCATTCTTCCACTTGCTGGGTACTATCTTCATGGTTGGTTGCACTTATTATAAGTCACTTTGAATAAAAGCTCCAGCTATGGATGTAATTTAAAGCCTGACATCTGGCGTGTCACAGTTCATCACTGCATCCTGGGCTAAGCTCCATCCAAGACGACCATAACTGGTTCCTTAAACAACAACAAATACAAACCACCCAGCATTCTCCTCTCAAATTTAACTTGTGCAGCAAGAGGATATTCTAGCCTATTTGTTAATCCTCCCAAAACAAACATTAGCATATTGAAGTCGAAACAGATAAAGACATAAAGGGGAAAGAGAGGGCACAGTGTGAAACAGTATGTTATTTGCAGATGCCTCATTGTTGATCTCATAGGAGATTGGAGAGTTTAAATCTCACGACAGGTTTATTATTATTTGTAAATTGTGAGTGCCGCACAGGGTAACAAACAGAATATGATGCTGAGTAAAGGCACATTTTCAGAAAAATAAACTCAGTTTTATCTCGTAATTGCTGCGCCATTAACTCAGTGAGACTTGCAAATATCCTGCTGCACTCTTCTTGTCTTAACTCTTATCAGTAGGCAAAAAGCTAACAATCATTTATCTGCTGGGATTAAGAGGTACGGTTTGTTAAGTTTGTTAACCCGTTAAAGGTTCCTCCTGACCTAGTTTCTTTAAAAAAAAAAAAAAAAGGTTTAATTTGTAGCTATAGGGTAGCTGGGCTAGGGGTAAGGATTGTACAATTACTTTTCAAAACATAAGTTACACTGTGTTGTGCTGGAAGAAGAAAATGAGAAATATGGAGATGATAGAGGCAGAGACGCTTGTTTTTGATTTACATTTTGCTTTCATATTTATTTGCTTTTATGTGATGTTACTCATTTGCTTGAATTTTCTTTACTTAAACTTTATTTCTAACTACTTATTTACTTGTTATTTATGATGCACTCTGCTAAACAGATTAATTGTTCTAAGCACGATGACAAAAAATACTTATTCAATGTTATTCTTATGTATTATCAAAACTATGAATTTGCGAAAACCCCTTTCACTTCATCAGTAAATGCAGATCCCTGGTCTGTATACTACTAGGTACACACTTGGTCAAAGGTCCTGATGATGAGCTGGGATTAGAGCTAGCAGCGTGACAGCATTGTCCCTGACACACGTGAGCAAGCGCTTCACATGTGGAGGCAAGTTCACATAAACACATCCTCTCCAGGTGTAACTTATTAATCTGCATTGCCTATACACTGTAAGGAACACATTGTTTTGCTAACGCTGTCCATGGAAATGTTGTTAGAAAACAATTAGCCTGAAGTAACACTACTGAGATCTATGCCAGTCCAATTACCCAGGAAGCAGAATCCTGTCTGTGACCTGTTGGACCTGCAACATGTTCTTTGTGTGTATACTGCAGTTATTTATTAGTGTTTTTAACAAAGGTACAATGAGCTGCTGAGGTATCAGTAGTAAACAACCATATAACCATAAAATGTGCTTTCAAGCATCCATAACTTCAGGTTTGTTTGAACCACCAGATAAAGTAGTCAATAATCAATTCCAGGTAGTGTTTTGTTGAATATGGACTGCAATCTTAGTGGTATGGGGTAAGTTTAGCCAAGCATCATATTAATTTTAATATTTATATTAATAATAATAATAATTATTATTATTATTATTGTTGTTATTATTATCATCATCATTATTATCATCATCATAGAATAGACTAAACTTTATTGTCCAGTCGAGGCAGTAAAATTGTCTTTGCTCTCACCCAGGAAAATATACAAAAACAAAACCAAGATAAAAAATCACATTAACAGAACAAAGATTGTAATACAGTCTTAATGCATCCATGTGTACAGTCAGTTACATACAGTTTCATTTGTTGACCACATTAATTGCATTTCAGATCAAAGAATCCCTACAAATGTCATTTTAATTCACACTCTTTCAGAAACATATCACACAGGACTGGTAGATTGTTTGCCCAGCCAATTCATGAAACTGGAACAGCTCCACTTGCACTTGCTGGTCTATTTTAAACTTTTTGACCAGTGAGCATGCCATTGCTTCACTCAAAGGCAGCAACTAGCACAGAAAACTAGGTAGACCTGCCAGCAAACAAAAAAAAAGTTGTGAAGAGGAGTCTAAAAGATATCAAAGCTGACGTCATCTCTAGTGAGAAATGTCGTAATCCTGGCTCTGGACAGTCCCGGTACACCGTTGGTATGATAGCTGTTTTCTGCATGTGCTTAGCTTGACGTCATGCTAACATGCTAATGCTCACAATCTGACTCTCTGACTGTGCATGTCTGACTGGAGTGAAGAGACCTGTGTATGTTTAGCACACCTACTGACAGTGTCACTTTGGTCTCCAAAAGCGTGTGAGTTGGTGGGACAACTGCTCATGGGCCAATGAACCAGTTTAAGATACTGGTCAACATTGAGAAGAAATACCTCTATGATGGAGCAAAGCCATTCAGTAAATGTCCAAACATCATCTGAGAGGCTCCCTTATAGGAACAACCAAATGTTTTGTGCATTCAATTTCCTAGAGCAAAATACCCCGCAGTAATTCATTAGCTCAGTTTAAAAATTGGGTCCAAGTGTGCTCTACATAAATCCAGCTCCTGGAACATAATTTAATTCGGCCCTCAAACTTCCCTTTGGAAAACTATTTTCTTTTCATGCAGTATTTCAATCAGGTCAGTGGATTCACATTTTCTATCCAAAGTGCAGCTATGATTTGAGCTCAAATTACTTTTTTCTTTTTGGCTTGTGACCTCTTACAAGAAAAAAAGTATCTTTTGGGGTCTACGAGTTTGGACATTTCCCTTGAAACTTCTCAGAAAGGTTCATTTAAATAACTGTTTGAGGCACAAAAAAGTTAAATAAACTTATATTTCACAAAATAAGCAAATATTAGAAAAATTCTAAAATATGAATATAATTTGTGCAGCAGAACTCTGTCTTTCCTGTCCGGTTTATCATCTAACCCCCCCACCCCCCGTAGTTTTATGTTTTGACCCACTAAAATACAGTTTGCCTCTAATTCTTCTGGACTTTTACTTAAGTAAGATTTTCAGTTTGTATATGAACCAAACTCTCCCCTCAACTTCTTTCTTTGTGTTTGGCATACCACAAGTTCTTCCTCTCTATGCTGACAAAACTGGTACAGACATCCAGAACAAGAGTCCATGGATCATCCAGTGTTAGACTCTGCTCAGGCAGAACATGGCTTAGTTCTGCTCAGGCAGCTGGAGAAGATGAGAGCAGCTGAGGAGCTCACTGATGTCGTGCTGCTGGCTGAGGGGACTTCCTTTGCTTGCCACAAGGTGGTGCTGTCTGCATTCAGCCCTTACTTTCAGGTAAAGATGCCATGCAGAGTTACTAAAATTGATTGTGTTGGTATAGGAAAATAAAAGATGATGCAACCTGAGACTGTAATTGTGACTCTCTGTGTCCAGGCCATGTTTACATGTGGTCTAAAGGAGACACGGGCAGGAGAGGTACCTCTTAGAGACACACCTGCCCAGAGCCTGGAGCTGCTCCTGGACTACATGTACCGAGCTGAACTCCCCCTTTCCAACGACAACATCCAGGGAGTGGCTGCTGCTGCCTTTCTGCTCCATGTAGATGGAGCGTTCAGGTGGGAAAAGAGACTGGGAAGTGATCATTGATCCAATAAACTAACATCAACAGGACTTGTACAGTGTTCATCTATATAAGAGAGCATTAGAGGCATCTTTTATTATTTTATTTCTACCTGCAATATCCTAAAGTACAGTCGTAAGATGTGTAGGTATTAAAGAGGACATCGACCCAAAGTATGTTTGAAGAAGTACTGACAATATTCCCATCACAATCTTCTTGCTACTGCTTCAGGTTGTGTCAGAGCCACATGGAGGCCCGTATGGACCCTTCCAACTGTGTTGGGCTCTACCACTGGGCCAGAGACCTGGGGGCCGCTGGTCTGGCCGATAGTGCCTTGAGATACCTCTGCCAACACTTTGCACTGGTGGGCCGTTCATTATTAGTAGTTTCATATATTCTCTGAGACAGAGCCATAAATACATATTCTGGCCCCATATCCTACAAAGTGACAATTAGAGGTCCCATATTATGCAAATTTTCAGGTAAAAAATCTTAATTTAGGTTTTCTACTAGAACATGTCCCGACAGCTTGTTTAAAGCACAGTTTCTATTTACATGCTGTGTGCATTTCTCTGTGGATTGGGCATTTTGATACTTTCATAGTATTTATATAGCACCTCTACCTGCTTTATAATAAAGACGTGGTATCTCACTTTTTTACAATATGGGAGCTTTAACTCAGTCATTGCCATTGTTTACTACCCCTTCGTTACCTGTGCTGTCTCTAGGCTTGTGAGGAAGAAGAAGTATTGGAGCTGGATGCCCAAAGTCTCGGAGATCTACTGGGTTCAGATGACCTCAACATATCGCAAGAGGAGGTTGTGCTGCAGCTGGTGCTGCGCTGGGTGGAGAGGCGAAGGGGGGACTCCCAGAGTGAAGCCCAGGCTGTGGAGTTACTCAGACGGGTCAGGCTGGAGTTGGTGGATCCTGGATACCTTCGTAAAGCCAGGAGGAGAAACCCGGTGAGCTAACAAAAGGAAGGAAGGGACATGTAAGAAAATTCAAGACTCCTTATCAACATTTATAAACACATCAGTAAGGACCATGCCTATGAATTCATTTTCCAGATATTGCTGAGGGATGCTGAGTGCTTTGGGATGATTGATGCTGCTCTCCAGACCTCAGGTCTCTGTGAGACGTCAGCTCCACCTCGTCCAGTCCTTCGTTACGGCATGGAGACAACCAACCTGCTGCTCTGTTTGGGTGGCGTAAATAGGGAGGGAGTGCCTGCCCGCCGTGGAGGACTTGCTGACCTCAGTTTCTGCTTTGCTCCCCATGGTAGAAGGACTTACTACATCCCTTCTCCAATGAGAGGCTGTGGAGGTATGGGGCAGATCACAGCTGGAGCAGTGACGCGTGACAACATCATAGTGGTGGCCATAGAGGCAGAAGACCAACACAGGATGAAGAAAGTGGATATCTACAGGTGTGTGTGTGTGCGTGTGTGTGTGTGTGTGTGTGTGTGTGTGTGTGTGTGTGTGTGTGTGTGTGTGTGTGTCTGTCTGTGTGTGTGTGTCTGTGTGTGTGTGTGTGTGTGTGTGTGTCTGTGTGTGTGTGCTCACATCCAATCTTTTTGAATGTCATTGCATTAAAAAAACGATCTCAAATGCATATTTCATGTTCCAGGTACGATGACACAGAGGCAAACAGCTGGGTGGAACTATGCTCAACAGCATACAGGGACATGTATGCTTTAGGGCTGTTAGGGGATTCCCTCTATATGATAGGTGGTCAGATGAAAGTGCATAATCACTACATCATCACAGAGAGCGTGGAGCGATGGTCGCTGAAGAGAGGAGGCAGCTGGCTCAGCTTCGCCCCTCTGCCTCTCCCTTTAGCCTGCCACTGCACCGTCAGCCTGAAGGAGCATCTCTATGTGCTGGGGGGATGGACACCGCAGGTACACAGACCTGTTGTCAAACAGTACTTTGCATGTCAGTAATAACTGAAGTAGATGCGTGTACTGTAGTGTCCTTTATCAGGTTCAGGCTAGTCTGTTGACAACTGAAATCAAACCCCAAAGGTATTATTTAAGGCTCAAACACCTTCAACTCTAAACGATGGGGTCCAAAAGGAAAACACAGTTTTCTGACAAAGTAGGAATAGTTGTCAGGCTATTTCAGGCTTTTGTTGGCAGGCCTTTTTCGGTGCATCAATCAGAATTTAGCAATATATAAAATCTAAATGTGAGTTGTTTTTTTTAATGTTGCCATTCCTGTCAGTCAAATTGGATCAATCCACATCAACACATTTCTGAGTCTCTAGGTGTTAAACTGAATAAATAATAACTGAGGATGTTTTTTCCGAACTCAAACTATTGTCATTTACTCATAAACATTTATACAGATCTTCAGAAGTAGGTCTGAAAGTTATTGTTTTTAATTAAATTAAACGTTTAACACCTAAGTGCACCATTTTAGGTATGTGCATAGGCTTACACATTATTAGTTTTTTTATTTAAATCTTTTGACCAGGTAACAACCATTGAGAGATTGATCTCTTTTACGAGGGTGACGGGGTTATTGTCGGCCCAGTTTACCATGCATCTCAATTTTATACAATATACTGCATAAAGTAGGGGATTCATGCTGTGTCTCTTTTTTATACAGGGTTTTTAAAAGACATTAAAAAACCCTGTATATGGAGAAGCACTGCTCCTATGTACTGCTGGGCTGTAAATCCACAACGTGTAGTTTTGAAAATACTTGAGCGCCCTCTAGCAGCGTAGGACTGAAATAATAATTCAGGCTGGGTGTCCAGCATCAGCTGAGGCAAATCTCCACACATACACAACAGACAACAGTAGCTGTCTTGTTGAAATACCTTTTCTGTTTACTATTTGTGCCAGTAACGAATATGAAATAGAAATTTGTTCTAATCACATAAAAACCCTACACACTTTAAAGCAACTCAATGATTTAAGGTCAGATGGTGAGAGATCAAGCGTAATGTTTTCTTTCTCAGTCCTTCACTTTATCTTCTCTTCTGCTTCTCATCTTTCGTCATTTTCTTCCTTCTTCAATCTGACGGACTCTCTCTTCTCCTCCCTTAGCACCAGCCAGATGATGAGCCTGACAAACTGAGTAACCGTGTGTTTCAGTTTGACCCCGGCAAGGACAGGTGGACAGAGCGAGCCAGGATGAAGTACTCCAGGTACCGCTGCGGCACGGCTGTCCTCAATGAAGAAATCTACATAATAGGTCAGGCTAAAAAACAGAACTGTATTATTTGTTCTATATGACAAAGAATGGAGCCAGATGATGTGTGTGTGTTCTTCAGGTGGTATTGGATGTGATGGAGAGGACTGTGGACAATCACGTCGCTGTCTGAGCTCTGTGGAGATCTATAACCCAGACACAGACACCTGGAGAGCGGGACCCACCCTGCCCACTTCTTTACTCACCCTCCGAACCAACGCCTCCAATATAGGAGCAGTGGAGGGCAAGCTCTACATCTGTGGATACTACAAGGGGGCCGGTCAGTTAGGGAATTACTGTAAAAAGCTCGTTTTGTATGGTCTCATGGAGAAGTTCTCCCTAATAAGTTTGACTTCATGGTGTAATGACCTTTGCAAAAAAAACAAGACACACTTTGGGTCTGCATCATAGTTAGGGAATTCCAGCTAACTGATGATGCAGTATCTCTGGAAATTAGATTTTGGTCCACCATAACTTACATACTTTCTCTCATGACTGCAGGCCGCCATGAGATCATCACCAAGGAAATTTTGGAAATGGACCCTGCAGACAATGTGTGGACGACGGTGGAAAGACGAGCAGCAGTGCATGACAGCTATGACGTCTGTCTGGTGGCTAACCTCAATCCTCGAGACCTCGTCACACCCTAATTCATCTCCTCCTGACTCTGAGCAACAATGCCTGCAGCCAGGATGTGTGGGAAATGAGCTTCTGCCCTCTCAACCTCATACAGCTTCATGTAGTCCAGCTTCATCCCTACCTTTAAACTAAGGTGTATCTGCAAGGAGCTTTTGACTTTTTCATTTCATAATGTAACCATCAACAAATCCACATACCTAAACAATTAAACTGGTTAGTTTCTTTGAAAATGATCTCGTCTTCCACAGTTATGGTTAATGCTTGGTTTAGTTTAGGAAATTTGAACTACTTAAATAAGAGTAGGGAAAGATTGTGGTCGTGGTTAAAAGAAACCAGTGTTGTCTGTTGATAGGAGACAGGATGCAAACTGCAGCCTCTGGTGTTACACATTTCCTCCACCTTTGCAAACAAAAATCATGGACCACATGGTCTGGCTCATCAGATATACAGTGCTGGAATAAAGCCTGACATATGTCACGCACCAGATGTCAGGCCCCTTCCACTATCTCCACTATTTTTTTCAAGAACACGAACAAGCATATTCCCTAAAATCTAAAAACTATTTCTTTAAGCATATGAGCAAATGGCAGAGGCTGTAATTTTTTCTGGTCCCACATTTGAGGTGAAGAATGGAAAGTATCTGGGTCATTAACCATTTAATAATATTTATAAACCGATTCTGCTAATGTAGAATCTGTCTGCAACATGACGAGTTTGGGTAGCAGAAGCGTTCTGGTTTTCGTTTGGAGTACGAATTGTCTTTACCAATCATGTTTGATCAGGGTTTGGTTGCATGCAGGTAAACTGTCCATGTGGAGAACAAACTAAGTTGGACACATTGGCCCAAATGCGATCATGGAACCCATCGGCCATCATCCGGCAACGCTTTTCATTAGCTTTTTGTTATTATTTATCTGCATTCATATGCAAATTTCTGTTTATAGAGATGTCATCTCTCTATCTCAACTCCTTTCTCATACCTCAAGTTTCTAATTGGACCGAAAACAATGACTGCCCCCGGAAAAGGAAGTCCTGGCCGGGATATCCGTTGGCTCAAAATATTAGCCATTGCCCCCAGAGGCTAACTTGTCACACAGATAGCTGATAAATAGCCTAGATAAATTAGTAAATTAGAGAGTAATTGATCTTATACAATCTTATTAGTGATTGGTAAAGCCCAACTATATGATGCATTAACTGTTACATTTACATTTTAGCTATAAAACATATTGTATAGTGGTCCTGTAATTCTATAATCAATGTTTGGTCTTTATAAGGTTGTATATGGTGTAATAAGTTGATAGTTAAGTTGCCTTTCCATAGCAACCTGTTTCTTTATCGTGAGTATTTAAAATAAAACAAACTAATTTAATCCCGCAGCTCTATCAACCACCATTACTCTTTCTAACTGACTTTAAACTCTTTACTTCCTCACAAAGTCTCAAGGATTTCTTTTTCTGAGCTCACCGCATGACAAAGCAATAACAAACATGTCTGACGGAAATGGTGGATTTAGGGTGAGTGTCTGACCCGCATGACATTCCATACATGCCTTCATATCCTCTCTCCTGCTGCTTAGGTGGTCAAATAAGAGCCCAGAAACCCCCGAATGATCCCAAATGTGTGTGATGCGCCGGGATGTTGTATAAACCGGCCTCCGAGGAGGCTCCACCCATCGCCCCGGACCATGTGGTTCCCATCGCTCCTGTTGCTGTGTTTGTTAGGGGAGGGTAAAGCAGCAGTGCACAGCTACTGCTTAAATGGATCGGATGGGTTTTCTGACTTTGCTCACTTTTAGGCCATTAGACTAGTTTGTGGCGTTGATAAAGCTCTTAATGGGAACTGCTCGGTTACTAACAAGCGCTTTAGCTGCTTTTGTTCAGAGCTCAAAGTGATTTGGGGATCCAGTCTCAGTGACGGGTGCTCCCGACAGGTGCGCGGAGAGAGCTATGGGCAGACGTGAGGCGGACAGCAGAGGCGCAATGAACACCAACGACCGCTCCGAGCTCGGATGTCTGCGGGACGCGGCGTTCAGCGACGAGTCCCCGAGGCCGGAGAGCCGCCGTCCCTGCAGCGCAGACAAGCGGCAGAGAAACCCAGACATGGAGGCGTTTGCCCCGGCACCGGCTGCCACAGAGCTGATGGAAGTGAAGAAGCACCAGCACAAACACAACTTGAAACACCGTTATGAGGTGATGGAGACTCTGGGGAAAGGGACCTACGGCAAAGTGAAGAAGGCGGTAGAGAGAGCAAGCCTGAAGACGGTGAGTGTTAGTGAACATGATGCAAAATATCATTTTCCGCAAATTTCTTTTTTCATCGTGTGTGTGTGTGTGTGTGTGTGTGTGTGTGTGTGTGTGTGTGTGTGTGTGTGTGTGTGTGTGTGTGTGTGTGTGTGTGTGTGTGTGTGTGTGTGTGTGTGTGTGTGTGTGTGTGTGTGTGTGTGTGTGTGTGTGTGTGTGTGTGTGTGTGTGTGCGTGTGTGTGTGTGTGTGTGTGACCAGTAACGTGCTGAGGCTGAACCCAGTTCTTGCTTCCTGTGCTGCCAGGCTGAGATGCCTTTGGTCTGACTCACTCAGCACTTGAACAAGGGGATAACAACACTACAATAGGTCTCTCCACCATTAGGAGTCTGACCCCCTTAATCTGAACACAAACACACACGGACAGACATAATAATATAATTCAGTTTAATTTAGCATCCAGAATATCCAGGTTAAAGACATAATGTGAAGCCAGATTACTTTGAATTATTGAGGGTTAATGTCTACAGCCAGGCTTTAATCCTGCTGTGATCTGAGCACAAAGAGACAGACAACCCGTCAGCTTCAAATTCCCCTTCTGTTTTTTTTAGTAAACAAACACACTGTAATAGGGATAATCTTCTCTGCAATCAGATTATGGAAGTGAGACTGACATAATTCTTTTGGCTGCTTTCACTCTGAGACCTACATCTGTGGGAGAGAAAGGGCAGCAAGAGGGATAACAGAGGTCAGGTAGGAGACTGATGGTGTGTGTGTGTGTGTGTGTGTGTGTGTGTGTGTGTGTGTGTGTGTGTGTGTGTGTGTGTGTGTGTGTGTGTGTGTGTGTGTGTGTGTGTGTGTGTGTGTGTGTGTGTGTGTGTGTGTGTGTGTGTGTGTGTGTGTGTGTGTGTGTGTGTGTGTGTGTGTGTGTGTGTGTGTGTGTGTGTGTGTGTGTGTGTGTGTGTGTGTGTGTGTTTAGGAGAACAGGGGGGAAATGCTTGCAGAATTCCTTGAGCAAGTAGCCAGCACATACCAGGGATTCTTTGAAACAAAACTGACGTTATTTTTGGATACGAGACCAGGGGGGCTGTTGTTTGAGGAGGCAGAGGATGAGACAGTTTTAGAGCGAGATGGAGAATGAAGAGGAGGAGGAGTAGACAATAGTTCTGAGATTACAGTAAAGCTCTGGCTTGAGATTGTTCCTGTAAAATGTCTGAGTTGTTGTTTTGTGTTGCTGCAGGAGGTGACGAATGTACAGGATGAAACGGAAGGAAAGGATGATGAATATTGAATCTTGGGTATGCAGGGCCACTCATCTGTACTGTAGGCCACTTACATCAGTAAGGAGCCCGACTCATCTTTAAAGCTGAACTGCGTTAGAATAAAAAAACATTAAGATGTTTTTGTTTTGTGCAACGTACATTTTGATAGTGAGTTATTTTATCTGATATGTGCAGCTTCAACTATAACTTGTGTACCTCCATTTGTAAAGAAACATATTGTAAAATGCTGTGAAGTGAGTACACTTGGTTCAATTTCTTGCTGAGAGATAGATGAGAAGATGGATACCACTCTCTGATACGTGAGTGCTATCAATCTAACTCTTGCAGAGGATTTCTCAAAACATCAAGAGATTGCTAGGTTGTTTGTCTTTAAGAGAAGTCAAAGAAAAAGCAAACCGTAGGTGTTTTTATAAAGAAAAGCTGTCACATTGGCTGCTAGGAAAAGGCAGCAATTTGAGGTCCAGTCTATGTGGAACAAAGGCATAATGTTCCTCTTTTCCCAAAAGCTGGCATTCTGGGATAGGCGTAAACATGTGACGTGACATGAAGCCAAAAAGTTGCGCTCCTGTTATTGTGGTCACTGTCGTTGAACTTTTTTCTCAAGTTCTTTAATTTACTGATCAATTGATCAATTTGTTTCTTCTCCCGACAAAAACCATGTTAGCAAAGTTCCTCTGCCACCTTTTCGTAAAGAATCCAATCTTCATCAGTTCATGTCATCGACACCTCCACCCAAGTCACGTCTGTGCCAGCAAGCCGCAGAAGAGTATTTACATGGAAATCGAGCCGCCAATATGTGTAGGGTCTGAGCCGGCACATCAGGGTGCTAAATCAGGCCAGCAATATGTCTGAATATGCGGACCAGGCCGGTAAAGAGGCAGCCAAATTGCCAGTGTAAAACACCTCATGCTTGCTGACATATACAACAGTATATTGTTTGGTCCTACTTGCCTTTTTGGATTGAGTTTGTGTATTTATCCATTTCCTTACTCCCATCATCAGTGCACAGCACCATAGTACTGTAGTTCCTGTTCATGGCAATGGTCTGTGTCTGTGTGTGTAGGAGAATACCAGGACAGGAAGTCAGTGAGTGGACACACTCAATCCCCGTTATGACTTCACACTAACAAAGCACCTTCATCAGTCAGATTTGTAGGAGCCAGTGAGGAGCCAGCACAATAAATACGAAGAAGAAGAAGAGGAAAATACATGTTCTTGGTGTCAGGTTTAAATGAAGTCTTATGCCTGTGCACAACATCATGCATCTCTCTTTGTACATAAGTATTGGCTGCACCATTATGACATGTACGCCATGTACATATGAGATTACATCTGCATGACTCACGCACATAGATACTTATGTTCCCCTACATGCATCCTGTTACACTTTGGGTTAATATCTCACACGCAGCACATTATTTGCATGAACAATGAGACATTGTTAGTGAGAAGGATGCTTTAGAGGCCATACTTAAACATGACGCATACGCAGGACATTTGCATGCACAACGGTGAGATCATACCCACACTTCCTCTGCATACACGTGCCCCAAAAATGCTCTTAGCGCCCTGAGGGTTGAACAAACCCTCTCTTCTTTGTGCGCTGATGATCAGGCCTTAATGCCCTGTCCGGGGGGAAAGTCGTAGCTTAGATGGGCTGTAAAATACAAGCTTTTTTTTTCAACAGGTATTTGGATCAGAAAATATTCACAAGCATACAAGTGTACGCATGTTGATAGCTCCCAAACCACTGAGTATGTATGGCCAAATCGCCCTAATCCAGTGCCTCAGGCCTGACAGAGATGCCAGGGGTGTCTGGTGATGTGTCAAAAAATCCTCATATTTCAGCACATGTAAAGATACAAACCTTAAAAGTTCTCGTCAGTTATAGAATGTCAGGTCAGTCCAGAGAGTTCCCTGGAGCGTGTTTGTGTTGCATAACCATTGCGGTTGATGGAGCGTGTGAATCTTGTCTTCCAAAGTCTCATAGATGTTTATTTCCAGCAGCTGAGAATGCTGGAGTTGTGACCCATGGTAGAGGCCTGATTGCCCTTAGGGACATTGTAGGGATTGACAGAATTATACAGGGACATGATAAGGGCTATGTTAGGATGTCAACCTCTCAAAGCAGCCCTGTAGCCTCATGTACACATAAAGCCTGATCCCTCTCTCTTTTGTTGTCCTTTTTCTTACCTTTATAGATGTATAAATAGCTTGTTTGGAGCCATTTTGGTGACATTTGCTCTATCCAAGGAGGTCTAGGGGCTCATGTTGTGTATGACGTGTGTGTTTGATTGTTGGGGGTTATATCGAGGTACAGTGAGTGCCTGGGATTAATGAAGCAGAGTGTGAACACTGCAGCTGTCAACCTTCTGCCTGACCTCACACATTGAGCCCTTAAAACCTACATAATCACATCTAATACCCAGAATTTATTTGTATGTGTGTGTGTGAGCGTATATTTGTATCAACAGTATGTATATCCTTGTTTCCATGGATATCTATGCAAGTAATACATGAACTGTTTATGTATCAGTGTTTGTTTACTGTTTTGAATGACTTGAGTTGTTGTGAGGGAGAGGAAGGGGGAAATAACTTGAACAAGGGTTGCACAAAGTTTCATACAGGGTAACTGTCCCCTGATAATCTAATGCTGATTTCCTGCCATGGAAGATGAGCTCTGGAGTTCTGTTGTCAACCACCAGTGATCCAAATATGTCTTTTGTGACATGCACAGACTCAACATTGTGTCCTATTTTTTTCAGGTGGCAATCAAGTCGATCCGCAAGGAGCGCATCACAGATGACCTGGACAGAATCCACATCCAGAGAGAGATTGAGATCACTGCCTCACTCAAGCACTCCAACATCATTCGCTTCCATGAGGGTAAGTCTGCAAACAAAAGACACACACACATTGCAAAGGCACACAAGTTCCAAATATCATTGCAAATTATTATTTCACCTCCTCACCGGACAGATTTTTAGACTCTGAATGTTTAAACAAAAAAGTTACATGTGGCAAAATACATGCACATTTGATTTTATTTATAGTGCCAAATCTTACCAAAAGTTAACTCAAGACACTTTACATATAGAGTAGGTCTAGACCACACTCTATAACTTATTTCTGTTTTATAGAGAGTCAACAATTCCTCCATTAGCATGATCTACATATAGTACCAGTGACTTAGAGTACAAGTGTTGCAGTGAAATCAAAATAAGTGTCATATCCATTTATCATAGCAGTCAGGAGTCCAGCAATGCCCATAAAGGATAACACTCACAATACTCTATATTTTCTTTGTATCAACAAATTCTACTTGAAAGCCCAAACCAACCACAAATTCACCTCATTTAAAAGCATTCTCTATCTGCCCAAAGCCTGGTGTAGATTCTGCCTATGTGCCATAGAGCTCTAGATTTCCAATAAACAACGATTAAAAACACATCAATGAGATGTGTGCTATATTTCTTCATCATCATGAAGATAAACAGTGTAACATGTTTTTCGTTGAGCCCACATAAACCTTCCTGCTGAGGTAAACACTCACTGGAGCCCCCAACAGGTGCACCGCTCACTCCTGTTTGAGTAACATTTGCCAAAAGCTACAGTGCCCAGTTTTTTTAAGGCAATCAGTTAGCCTTTTTTTCAAAGGTTTTTTGTCCTAGAAATCAAGAGAGGGGTAACACATTGCTGGTTTAGGTCTTTTCATGAGATTCGTCTACAGTCTAACTGTCTGTCCTTCAATTTTCTCGCTAACAATCCATCTGATCAACTGCACACATGGCGGGTGTGTTGCTGAGGACCCAAAGATGTGCAGTGTCGAGTGTGAAGTTGTTTGGATGAGCGCCAGTTTTGAAGAAAGCTGAAAGCTGCGATACCAGAGGCCAAGCACTCGACCCATTCCCAACAGACACATTGAGCACCCAACTAGTAACAAAAATATCTAATATAGCCAGTCCTATTCTTTAGAAGTCCATAATATCTAGTATCCAATGTTGTATTTTATCCTACTGACACTTTTGTCATGTGAAGGAGACATTGTACCACTTACATACTGTATATACTTCAGATTAATTCTGAGGGAACCAGGAACCAGCAATCTTACTCATTAATCTCAACTAAAGGTGACCAACAGTTTGCAATATTTCTGGTTCCTTCTTGGTTTAGATGCAAAAGACAGAATTGCATCTCTTATCGTTGTATAATGAGGTTTGAGGCATCCCCCCGACACTCGTAAACACATCTTCAATATGCTGACCTGTATTTTTTTTCCTGTGTCCCGCGCAGTGTTTGAGAGCCGGGATAAGATTGTGATAGTGATGGAATACGCCAGCAGGGGAGAGCTATACGATTACATCCAGGAGAGGAGGAGACTGTCTGAAACAGAAGCCAGAGGCATCTTCAGACAAATCACATCTGCTGTCCACTACTGCCACAAGGTTTGCACAAACACACACTGTAGATACACACATACTTTTCTGCACATACTCTGCTGGAATTCATTATACATTTGAGATGTAGGCACGTGCTGGATTGCAAGCTGTGGTATTCAGCTGTGCACAAGCAAATACAGTACTGATAAATCCACCAAATCCTAATCCTAATGCTGAGGGGAAACTTGACTTGCGTTTTCAGATCTCTCTGGGTTAAGAGCGCATTAAGCCTTGATTGTTTTTGGGAGTCACACACTGACACATTTAACAAACTCAAGCCCTGGCAAAGGAACACATTCTTCGTTGTTTTTTTTTGTTGTGTACATGAAATTAACAACTGTGCTAGAAAACAGGAATTAACAAGGAAATACTTCAATCCTCCTAATACAGCAGTGCGGTACAGTTGAAGTGAGGCTCTGTGCCTTGCAGTCAGATGAGTTGGATATAAAAATAAATGTTTTTGTTTTCATTTCTTTTCATTTCATTCTCATTTTGGCAGTTTCATGAATCGCTCACATTAAACTATGAGATTTTCATCCAACTCCTGTAGCTTTGTAGTAGACGGGGAGGTGGATTTTGCGCTCATCTTGCCCTCAAACATTGTCCCAAAATAGACATGAATGTTCCCGGCATGAATGAATTATTGAATGTGCCTCTAAGGTATGCAGGGCACATGGAGGGATTATTAAAGCTTCAAAAGAAGAATGAAAATATGTTTTTTGTACTGTTCTCCAAATCTGTTCATAGTCATTAAAAGGTAGTAAGAATAACCTGGTTAACCACCTTAATTTCTTTCTTCTGCTTTTCTTTCTCTGCCTTGCATACACACACACACACACACGAACACACACACACACACACACACACACTGTACATACTGTGCACAAAACATTGTCTCAGGTCAAGGGTCATTTCCTCCACTTAAGTAGTTTGAAGAGGAAGTAATTAACAAAGTCAAGAATGCTATTCTGGTTCATTAGCCAGTAGCTTTAAGAGAAACTAACAGTAATGTTTAAAGCTTCCTGGGTGGCCACAGCTATCTATACAGCATTGTTTCTTCTTGTGATTTACTACCTATTTAATGTCAGGGAAACTCTCAAAGCAACAGTGATGCTGCAACTTTTCCTCCCGTCAAACCTGCAGAGTAGTCTTCCTCACCAGACTCCTAAGCTGTCTGCACTCTGTGGCCTCTCGTTGGCTCCCAGATGCTCAATGCCATCAGGGGATCAAATCACATCTCATCAGACGAATTAACCCAAACAAAGCACTTCTTCATGCCTCTCGATGATTAAACAGTATGAGAGCCTTTCTCAAGGAACGAAAGACACACTACCCTTCAACACGAGGCCCGAGTGGAATGTTAATGGTTATAAAATTATAAATGAAAGACCATCGCACTGTGTATCACAGGCTGGGTTTATATTGTAAGCTTCAGACCCTTCAGTTTTAATGTTTGCATGCAGACAGAAAACATCTGAATGTAAACAGGAGGGAGGAGCGCAGGACCTCATGTGTCTCTGCTCTCTTGCAGAACGGTGTTGTGCATCGAGACCTCAAGCTGGAGAACATCCTTTTAGATCAAGATTTCAATGTAAAGGTAAGATCAATAAAACATAAACAAACTCAGCCTTATCACTTTCAAAAGAAGTGCGATCATGATGCATGTTTTGGAAAATAAATGAGAGTGTTCTTTCTTTAACAAGATATTTGTCCCTGCATTAAAACACAGAGTCTTCTGACCAAAGCATTGCTGGCCCAAGCATTAAATTCATCTTGCTTTCTTATAATGGATCACCCAAAGACCCCTGACTGCACTTTTGTTTCGGAACACATATCTTTTTGACACACTGGCATTTCAGGAAGCAATCCATCACCAGCTTCACAGAGAGCAGCTCTTGCCAGCTCCAAAATCAAAATGCAAACAAAGTGAACATTCAGAACATACATGGGAGAAGTTTCAGCCCACAGCTATTTTAATGTGTAAAAGCACTAAGCCAGCACAAACATACTGCCAGGCCTTATAAAAATACCCAGGGGTCATTTTTTGCCATATTTGGGTATTCCTCTCCTTATACGGGAGCAGTGCACAGTCAAAAGGGGAATGCAGGGAATCCAGTGGCAATCGTGCCAATCGCAGGGTTTTAATATAAGTACACTCTCTGTCCATCAAAAGAAAACTATGTGCAGACTTCTTAGCAACTCTTCATTCATCACAAACCTCAGGGTCACCACGATGGCCTCTCACAGCATCCACGGGGGGAAATGACAGGTCCTCTGTGCAATGCATGAGTGTTATATCTGCACAATAGCTGTTTAATGGTATGTGCAGAAGGCAGACACAGCCAGACAAGAGAATGTACACTGCAGGACCCACACACACAAACACAGACACACACACACACACACACACACACACACACACACACACACACACACACACACACACACACACACACACACACACACACACACACAGGAGTGTGTAGAAAGTAAGGCTGTACAAACTGCACACCTCACATGCCCAGTCTACACATCATTATTGTGTACATATAATATCAACTGTGAGCTGGTTTATATACACAGTGTCATCATCCTTCTGTGAGGTCTCTGTTCCCCTGAACCTCTGTTCCACGGAAATGAAGCTGTCGCACTGAGTATATTTAACACCAGGGACTGATAGTGGGTCTGCGCTCATGTTAATAATCTCTTCAGATAGAGAGGAGCCTCGGTATGTCTACGCATGGCTCTCGCAGCCTCGAGTGAGTGATTGTTCCGTTACGTGAGTGTAAGCAGCCTGATTTTTTTGGCCCTCTCCTCTTCCCTCACTCACACTTACACTGGCAAAAGCCAAGCGTACCTATTTTTGGCTCCTTTAAAAGGAATTACACACGGGTAAGAGTTTGCAGTACATACTCACTGAAAAGGAATCTGGATTGCGTGAGGAGCGATTGTGTGTTGAATTGAATGAGTTTATGAAACTTCCAAAGGGGTCATTGTTAACTGATTACTATGACGTGTCTCAGCTGTTTTATCACCTGTGACTGTCACATAAACTCTTTTTTTATTTGACATGAAGATATGAACACAAAGATACACTTGCTGGACTGTTGTTTTGTGCCTGTGAAACATTTGCATGACACATGATACTTGTTTTTTATATTCTATCCAATACTGTATATGGGAGTATTTTTGTTGTATTGTTTTTACAATTCTTAATTTTTAAGGTTTTGTATATATTGCCTGGTATATTGGTTTAGCATCACTTAAGATCAGCCTTTTATAGATCAATTGTATTTAATACTTGGTGTTACTTATAATCAAAATGTATTTCATGGTCTCTCCCTCTCTTAATTTGCAGCTGGCGGACTTCGGCCTCTCCAATCATTTCCAGAGGGGCACTCTGCTGCAGACGTACTGTGGAAGTCCACTCTATGCTGCACCCGAGATAGTGAAAGGACTGCCCTACCAGGGACCAGAGGTGGGTCAACACACATGGCACTCGCTGGTTACCGCAGGAGTAATTAAACAGCGCACCAAAACCAATCTAAAAAGTAAAGTTGTGGGCTGTTTAACCAAAACAATGAGCTGGAAGATGGTAAATCGCTCTGTAGAGCTGAGGTGAACTAGTCTGGTGATGATTCTTTGATGGGTTTGTTACTACGAGCGACACCTTTTGTGTTGCATATCCTGATTTTTTAAAATAACTGATTTTGTCTTTCATATGCTTTTATGAACCTGAAAATATGTATAATATGGGTCCTTAAGTTTTCAAGATCTCAAATATTTGATTTAATAGAGCTGAAGAAAATCATAACATGAAGCACATTTTTTGAGACTCACACTTTCATTTTTGTATTGCTCAACATTAACATCATATACCCCTCATTGTGTTAAAATTAAGCCTGAATTTATTTTGCATTGGCGTGTTCTTCATTACGTGTGTGTTATATGCTAGGTTGACTGCTGGGCACTGGGGGTGTTGCTGTATGCTCTGGTGTACAGCAGCATGCCATTCGATGGGGCCAGCCACACCACACTCACAGAGCAGATCACTCAAGGTCGCTACCGCAGACCCAATCCACCCTCAGGTAACCCTTTACAATGTCAACGTCTCCATCAACAGTATATTTACAATCCACCAATACGTTTTATTTCTGTGTTTTTCTTACTAGTATCATTTTAATTACAAGGTTTTAGTCCGTTTGGCTGCTATAAATAACGGTTGACTCTGCTCCTTCCAGACGCCTGTGCTCTTATCGACTGGTTGTTGACAGTGCGCGTGGATGAGAGGGCTACGATAGAGGACGTGGCCAACCACTGGTGGGTGAACTGGGGTTTTGAAGAGTGTGTGTGTGACTGCCCTTCATCTCCACACCAAGAATGCCCCTCACCTCTCCTGGCTCGCTACATCGACTGGCAGAATCGGGTCGCAGCTACCAGAAACATGACCGTCGAACCAGGGTACCTGCCCTCAGACTCCTCGTGTCCACCTCAGGTCTCTCCCCACCACTTTTACTTCAGCTTACCTCTGAAGAGCGATAATGGAGGAGGAGGAGGAGGAGGAGGAAGGATACGTGGAGGAATGACAAGTCTGAGGAAGTCACGCAAGGAGAATACAATTCCCCAGACTGCACTGGGAGCTTGTGGTGGTGTTTGTGCAACAGCTGCCTCCTCTGCTGCGATTTCCTCCACTCCCACCATTGAAAGAAAGAAACCCAAAGGTATTCTGAAACACCAGAGGAGTTTTGACTCAGTCTTTCAGAGCCCTTCTAAAGACAGCTCTTCCTCCCAACCATGTAACCTTGTTCCCCAAACTTTTCGAACAAATACACTGGCCCACACACATGCTGATGTCCTGTCCACTAGCCTGTTGCCCACCTCTACATTCATTCAGCCCTCATCCAAAATGCCAAAGAAGGGGATACTGAAGAACTTGGAGGGGGGGTACGGAGGGGCGTCGGGTTATGGCTCAGAAAAAAGGACCCCTGAAACAGAAGTTAAAGAGGGGGGTGATGCAGGTGATTTGTGCCCCCACAAACAGCAAACTTATCTCCCAGCAGCAGAAGACAGCCCCACCATGCGCACAGAGGCAGTTAGAAGAAGGAAGGGGATTTTGAAACGTAACGGCAAGTTCTCTCGCAGTCTGGATCTTCCTGATGACCACCACTCAATGCCCAGGATATTCCCGGAGGCTGTGCAGCAGCTCCTCCAGGCCACAGGGGGCACCGAGGGGCGCCATAGTCGCCCCTCCAGTGTGGTGAGCGAGGACAGCCTCTTCTCCTCCGATTCCTTTGACCTACTAGACCTCAGTACCCAATCACGTCGCAGGATTTTCTCCCAGGGGAGGCAGCACAGCACCTGCAGCTCTGAGGAAGACCTGGAGCAGCTGAGAGCTGAGGCAGACAGAGTTGGTGCAGACAGAGAAAGACAGAAGGAAATGCTGACATAAGGAATGATGGAGATGTACGTGTTGTGAAAAATTGGGTTGAACACTAGTTCTTCAGTTCACCTTTCTGTGACAATGAGTGCCTGGCATCTTGAAAAGGCTTTAAGGTTGCATCTCAAGAAAGAGGTCTCAATCGTGCATCGTACTGTCATTGTAAAGCACCATTTCTTGGCATATTTGTCTGTATTATTGAATGATAAACGGAACCGCAATCACTGTCATTTCTATTGCATTCTGGATGCGAGGCAAAGTAGATAATGACTAGGCACAAAGTGACACCTAGAGGGGATCAAGTGACAGAATGGACAGTTGAAGTCACTCTGACCTGCTCCTGCAATAGATCTGCTTTTTAGATTTTACAGCGGATTTCCGTTCGGATGAAACGTGAAAATCTGAGTCTGGATGCTGCCATCTTGTAGCACTGCAATTTTTTTGGTAGTGATAAGAAATATAACTGAGTGCAATCTTGGATACGTGAATCCATGTATCAGTATGTCAAAAGTGACAATAAACAGAAAAACTATACTGAGAGTGTTTCCATCCACCCTCTTTTATGCAAATAAAAACCGGAGAGGAAATGCTGAAAATTTTAGTGGATTTTAGCTGAGGAGTATCGACAAAAGACCAGAACAGACCAAGTGCATACGTTGAGCAAAAGACAAGAACATCCGTTCAGCAGTGTGGACTGCAGAGGAGCCTGTACCGTTCAAACTAACACATGAAACAAACTTAAATGCAACACTTCCATCATCCTTTTACACCATTTGACTGGCACTCTTTTAACTACGTCCGCTTGCACTGGTTTTATTGGCACTTGACTGGAGAGTTAGCACCATCAACTGTTTATCTTGATACTCTCACTTCCTGCAACCACATAACGGTAGTGGATGGAAATGAACACTAATTTACATTTTGTTTAGCTGATTTTGTGGACATGCGGTTAAAATGTGCGCTACATTTGGATGAAAACCTCTATTGTGAGGATAAATTCTGCTAAACTAAACTGTTGTTATACTTTATGGTAACACTTAACCCCATTTTAATCTGTAAGCTCTTTATAAGAAACATTTAATAAATGGGTTATAACACACTGCAGTATGATGTAGTTGTAAGCAAGTAAGGACCTTTTAAGTGTTTAGAAATTTGCAGTATTTGTCAGCAATTATGACTACTCCTATAAAGACATTTTGTATTATTACAACAGTGTTTGACTACATTATATGTTTCTCCATCAGCCTCCACTCATGTGTGCCTAAAGGAGGGGTTTTATTAGCTGACAGATACATTATAAATGCTTACAAGTGCATTAAACTATGTTGTAAACTATTTGGCAAATGTTTATACTGCCTTTAAATGCTAAATAAGTTGATTTAAAGAAGTGTTACCTCTTTCATCACATCATTGAGTATAATTGTACTACACAGTAATGTACTGTGCATAATTTGCTCCTTTGCAGACAGACACAGTGTGAACAGCAGATGGATCACGTTGCTTTTTTTAATCATGACACCACCTATGCTGCTGTGGACATTTAAATGTATGCAGTTTTAAATCTGTAATAAGTATGTTGTTACAGTGTACCGTGTAAATATTGTGAGGAAAGAATTGAGTTAATTTTGTTCAAGCATTTCATTCTTTGTGTGTGTGTTGAGGGGGGGGTAAAATAAATTATGTGAACCTGAATATTTTCTAGTTGTTTTTCTGGTGAGAGAAGAAGAAAAGCAGCAGGAGATGAGAGATGACTTGAGGACAAACTGCAGCTTTAAAGAGAGTAAAGAGAAATATTTTTTATTCCAAACGTTACTTCTCTAGTCCTGTTCCTCCTTATGGTCCTGAGCACGAGACACAAGACGGAGAATTCAAAGAACGTTGTTTATGAACGACTGAAAGCTATCCATTTAATGAACTTCCAGAGTCCTGTGTCTCCATAAACACAGGGCTCTATTTCCCCTACAGACTGTTTTCACTATGGTCCATGTACTTAAACAAAAATGCATTTGAAAGGAGAAAACACTCAGCAGAAGGGGTCAAAAAAACTTCAGTGAAAACATGTCAATGCTATGAATGGATTTAAATAACAGAGATGTCATTTGAGAATATATGTATTATGACATCTGGTAATGTCACTTCACTTCAAGTTAATTTTACATTTAATTTGATTATTTTATATAAAAAAGAAGGATAAATACATCCACTGTGCAAATCTACATGCTGGAAAAAAGTAAGTAGTGAGGCATTTAGCATGACGATACATGCTTTTTCCTTTGTTTCCTTTACTGGCTTTCACTAAATATTTTCCTAAACCCTTGTGCAGGCCTCACCTCTGTTGAGAGAGCGAATCATCAGTGTCATGTAATAACCTCATATCTCTAAGTTTTCATGCTTTAATGCATATTTTAGGATTACATTTTCTTCAATGGATTAACTTTTCCCATCCTCTCAAGCTCCAGAGATCCCTTCAAAAGTTATAAAAAATTTCAAAAAGTCCATGTGCTCCTTATTTCCTGAAAAGCTACTATTTTGGACAGACAAGTTTTCACTGCGTTAAGATGAAACAAAGCAAAGCTCACCAGCAGGTCTTGTTTAGATGTGGCGTGGCTGACATATACACAGGGCTTACTTTATACCACCCACTTGCATGGTTTTAACACTCTCCTTCCTGATGGAACACAGTCGAATAAATTTGATGTTAAATCGCTTTGTTCATTTTTGCCTCGAGTCCAGAGCAGAGGTCTGATGGTGCCAGTTCAAAACAGTGGTAATCTCCTGTCAGTCACACAGGGACCATTCTGTTATGTAACTTCTGCCATTTAATTTATGTTTACCTAATATTTACACTGCATGCACATGACTGACTGCTGGTTAGAAAAATAAATAGTAAATGTGATCCTGGCTATGTGCCGGTAGGTTATGTCATCTCTGTACAAATAGTTGTATGTGATACCTCATCATTACTTAACAGGTGGGGCAAACACAGAATCATTGCTGTACATGGGATAACTTTTTCTTTTCCTTGTTTTATTTGAATTACTTTTTTTTTAGGTAAAAAATTATCCCACAAGTCAAGAAAAGAAAAGTACTATAAGAAACCAACATGAACTTTCTCAGCAGGATAAAGTTTGTTCACTCGATGAAATTTAACTTGGAGGACATGGATGAAAAGTGTGAGAAAAGGAAATTTAAACATCCAACATGATTTTTGTTTTTTATATTCATGATTACTTTCGGTTTAAGATTTTACCTAAACATAAAACATACAATGTGTTCATAAAATGTAATGCACCATGATTCAGTGATTGTGATGCTGTTCACTACATAAATGGAATGGAGTATATTTGGACAATACTTCTTCGTCTTCTGTCTTTTCATGTCATGTTAATAGGTAATGGCTCATATGAAATGTGAGCAGTCTTGAGCAGTAAGCTGTATGATCCCAGTAACTGTCTGAACAGCTCAAGAAACTAAACGAAGACTTGACTTTAATAGCAAGAGGAGGATAATGTAGGGTAACGGCATCTTAAATCATTTCCATTGTGTGTGGGCCTCCTGTCAATCACGTTGACAATATCCCAAAGCAGCATGGACGCGATGGCTAAGTACTTTAAAAATGCTGAATTATTACAAATATGTGTAATGATCACTAATGCAAACCAGGGGGAATGGGTTCATAGTTAAGTCTTGCAGGCCAAGAGGCTTTTCTTTCTGTTCCCTCACGTGTGGATAAAAGTAGCACTGAGCGAACAAAAGCAACCAGACTTTACTATTTTTTAGGCTGATTATTAGGGTTCTGGCAGTTAGAGAAAACAACCATTATGATGCAGAAATCCTTCATTACCCACATGCAAGAAGCAGTCACATCCAACAACAACGGCACTCAATTAAAGGTCCTTGTTTAAAAATAAGTATCTGTTGGAGAATGTATTCAACTTACAGCAGTGATGGTGACTTTTTTTTCAGTGCTACATCACAATCATGTCCCCTAAGAATAATTTTAAACGTTGGATCGTTATATATTTTAAATGTATATCAAATATATTCAAATGTATTTCTAGTTTAAACTCTTTTTGCTCTAAAGTAAGAAAAGCAGTCAGATAAATGTGAGGTGAAAATTATACTGTGCCTCCTATATTAAGCAAAATGAAAGTAAAGTCAAAATTAAACTTACAGTATGCCTCGTTTGATCAACCCTACTCTATCTCTCATTTTGAATGATAGAGTAGGGTTGAGAGGGTGTGTGATCAAATGTGTGCACATGTAAGCTTTGATTTCCTTGTCTTTATTTTTAGTGTTTTCTGATTTGCTTAATATTTTTTATTTACAGAAAATAAATAAAATAAAAGTCACAAAAAGCACCATTAACTCATAATTATACTTGCTGTACTTGAGTTAGTTTGATTTTAATGACCTTGTGACCGACCAAGTCTTCAAAATTCAGTTTTGTCTTCTGCTCAGCATGACCCGTTTCATCTTGGCACATATCATTTTCAGTTGTTAACAAAACATTAACCACAGGGATAATTAACATATAATTAATCAGTATCAGCTTACCCTCACTTGATTTTTGGTTGCTTCGTTTAATAAACCCTGTAAAGTTACCTTTCGATTAAGGACCATGGCCCTGAAATAAGGTCATATTATCTTAATGACGCTAAGAAAACCAAGTTAGATAACATTTGTGACAGCTGCAAAACAGATTATCTGACATTACAATAACTACACACAACTTACACATTTATTTCTGCACAGAGAGCCTCTTAAAATCTTCATCTATGACCACAAAAACAGAAGATATTTGCTTGAAAGACAAAGTAGGAGCTGATTGTTCAGGCCAAGCTGGTATGTTCCCATTTACGATAGGACCGTTATTACACATAATGTCTAGAGATAGAGCCGTCTTTTATCTTGAGACAAACTTAGAATGGCATCCAACTAATGATAATATTACTAGACATATTCAATCTTCTATGTTGGGATACAAATACTTCTGGATGCACAAACTAACAATGTCATCATCATTTGGAAAATCAATCTCGGACATGATTGTAGAGTCTCCAGGTTGTGTTAATCTTAAGATTTGCACTGGACTGTAAAGAACTGAGCAACAGTGTCATCTTGTGGCCATTTGGTGTAGTCAGACAAAAGTGTAATAATAGGTACAAAAAGTAAATCTTTAAAGTGTGTAAACATAATGATACATGAATCATGCAGACAGTGGCAGAAATAGCAGAAAACTATAATAACTGGAGTGGGAGTTTTTCTGACATTCATTTTTCACATGAATAATTTGTAGTATTAATAAATGCTCAAATTTGACTGTTGAAATATGTCAAAACACTCCATGAGGTAAAATGCTCATTATTGATATTGCTATTTAAATCACAGCTAACATCAGCTTGAAGCAGCTGGTATTGGCTGCAGAAAGGGGCACACAAACCAAAACTGCACTCTGCACGGTTTCACCTTGTTGTAAATTGTACATTGTTTACTGTCATATGTATATTGTTTTTGTCTGTCCACTTGGCTGCTGCAACAATGCAAGTGTGTCACTTGTAAGACAATAAAGCACTATCTTATCTTATGTCACAGTATTTATCCCTTTAATGTTTCATGTTAATGTTTCTTTCAAAATATGTTGGATTTAATTTCAATAATCGAATAAGATATTCGTTTTTAAAAACAGGTGTGCCGTATTCAGCACCCCTGCAGTGAAATGGACCCCCTCGCATTATAGGTGATATTCTGGATCAGAAGGCTGTTGTTTCAACCTATAGGAGTAGTTTATATATATACACACCGGTATATATATGCAGTGCATCCGGAAAGTATTCACAGCGTTTCACTTTTTCCACATTTTATTACGTTACAGCCTTATTCCAAATTGTATTAAATTAATCTCTGTCTTCAAAATTCTACACATAATGCCCCATTATGACCATGTGAAAAAAGTTTTCTTGAGAATTTTGAAAATGTATTAAAATTAAAAAACAAAGAAATCATATTTACATAAGTATTCACAGCCTTTGCTTAATACTTTGTAGAACCACCTTTGGCAGCCTCTACAGCCTCAAGTCTTTTTGAATATGATGCCACAAGCTTGGCACGCCTCTCTTTAGGCAGTTTTGCCCATTCTTCTTTGCAGTACCTCTCAAGCTCTATCAGGTTGGATGGGAGACGTCTGTGCTCAGCCATTTTCAGATCTCTCCAGAGATGTTCAATCGGATTCAAGTCTGGGCTCTGGCTGGGCCACTCCAGGACATTCACAGAGTGAGACTCCTTTGAGTTCTTGGCTGTGTGCTTGGGGTCGTTGTCCTGCTGAAAAATGAACCGTCGCCCTAGTCTGAGGTCAAGAGCACTCTGGAGCAGGTTTTCATCCAGGATGTCTCTGTACATTGCTGCATTCATCTTTCCCTCTATCCTTACTAGTCTGCCAGTTCCTGCTGCTGAAAAACATCCCCATAGCATGATGCTGCCACCACCATGCTTGACTGTAGGGATGGTATTGGCCTCGTGATGAGCAGTGCCTGGTTTCCTCCAAACATGACGCCTGGCATTCACACCAAAGAGTTCAATCTTTGTCTCATCAGACCAGACAATTTTGTTTCTCATGGTCTGAGAGTCCTTCAGGTGCCTTTTGGCAAATTCCAGACAGGCTGCCTTGTGCCTTTTACTAAGGAGTGGCTTTCGCCTGGCCACTCTGCCATACAGGCCTGATTGGTGGATTGCTGCATAGATGGTTGTCCTTCTGCACGGTTCTCCTCTCTCCACGGAGGAACGCTGGAGCTCTGACAGAGTGACCATCGGGTTCTTGGTCACTTCCCTGACCAACGCCCTTCTCCCCCGATTGCTCAATTTAGACGGCCGGCCAGCTCTAGGAAGAGTCCTGGTGGTTCCAAACTTCTTCCATTTACGAATGATGGAGGCTACTGTGCTCATTGGGACATTCAAAGCAGCAGATATTTTTTCTGTAGCCTTCCCCAGATTTTTACCTCGAGACAATTTTGTCTCTGAGGTCTACAGACAATTCCTTTGACTTCATGCTTGGTGTTTGCGCTCTGACATGCAGTCAACTGTGGGACCTTATATATATATATATATATATATATATATATATATATATATATATATATCATGTCCAATCAACTGGATTTACCACAGGTGGACTCCATTTAAGCTGTAGAAACATCTCAAGGATGATCAGTGGAAACAGGATGCCCCTGAGCTCAATTTTGAGCTTCATAGTAAAGGCTGTGAATACTTACGTAAATGTGATTTTCTTTGTTTTTTAATTTTAATACATTTTCAAAACTCTCAAGAAAACTTTTTTCACATGGTCATAATGGGGCATTATGTGTAGAATTTTGAGGACAGGGATTAATTTAATACAATTTGGAATAAGGCTGTAACGTAATAAAAAGTGGAAAAAGTGAAACGCTGTGAATACTTTCCGGATGCACTGTGTGTGTGTGTGTGTGTATATATATATATATATATATACACAGGTAACCCACAACGGTCAGAACATTGGTTACTTTAAACTATTTTAAAGAGTTTAAAATCACAAACTTGGATAATAGCGAAAACAAAACAACACCTTTTTGTATGTTCTGGGGAAATATACCGCAGCCATAATTACAAAATGAATTAAATGGATCTTTTGAGCCAGTTGAATGTATTTGACTTAGCGTTTCCTAAATATAATCCCAGTTTTTCTCGCAATTCATAGGTTCAAAGGTGTGTGTTTTTAATTGTGTTACCTGTATATAAACTACTCCTATATGTCCAAACAACAGCCTTCTGATCCAGAATATCACCTATAATGCGAGGGGGTGCATTTCAGGGCAGGGGTGCTGAATACGGCACAACACCCTCATCCCGTGTCTTGCTGCTACAATTGTCGTCACTGAGCGTAATCCGGGGTTTTGGTGTCAACAGCCTGGCCTCATTCGCTGCTCTATATTTGGCTCCACCCTCCGCGGGCCAGCCAAACGGGAGCGACCTGCGTCAAGTTATTTAGCAAAGCACCGGAAAAAAAGGTGTTTTACTTGTTAAATAAAATCATAAACTAAAATCATAAAAGAAGTCTTTATATTCAAAAGCGTTCAAGTTGGAGTTTACTGGAGCTAATCAACAATTTCTGTCAACGTCTCAAATTACTTTTCTTTGAATATGTGGTAAAACACTGTGATTAATATCAATTACTACAATCATTTTGGTATTCTTATATATAATCAAAATAGGCATCCGAGCCAAATCTAAAAAAATCCCCTATACATGATTTTTTTGGGTTTTATTGGTAGCTATGAAAAATTTCACACTTAAACTTGGTCAATATAACAGCTGATTCAACATACTCAACTTCCAGGTCACTAAATAAAATAGATTAAGATTAGTTGTGTATTTCCCCGTCAGAACTTTTCATTTTCACCTTCATGTTGGGGAATGCAATTTCCAAATGAATACAATTCACCAGACAATAAGAGAACTGGACACAGTCAAGTAACTCGTGGCCTCAGTGTTAAGTTATTGCCCCCAAGCTCAACGCCATTCAACAGCTTCAACAGACCGTTCAAGAAGGGCCTGGAAACATTTCTTTTTACTCTGTAGCATTTTACTTTTTAACTATGAAAGTGCTTTACAAATAAAATGTATTAGTTTTAATAGTAGTATTTCTTATTGTTACCTTTGTTACTCTACATATTACATTTTGTGTTTGCATTAATTTGGTTGTTTTATAGCATACAGTAATCATTCCAGGACTAAACATGACTTAAGTCTCCACGAATAAATAAATGAATGAATGAAATAATGCTGAAATAAATTAATAAATAAGTAAATGCAAGAATAAATGGGAACCCCTACCCCCTACCATTAAAATATGGACACATAAATACAGAAATAAATAAATGTAAGTGAACAAAAATGTAGAAATAAATGTAAAGCATTAACTTAATACTTTACTTATTTATTTATGCATTGATTTATTTGTATACTTATTTCAGCATTTATTTATTCATGTATGTATTCATTTATGTATGCATTTATTTATTTATTAATGTATTCCTGTTTTTATTTGAACATTTATTCATGCATATATTTATTTATTTATTTATTGAGGCTTAATTCATGTTTAGTCCACCATATCTACTAGTGTCATTTTATATATATAAATATGTTTACATGTGATGCATTTAGTTTTTATTACATTTCCCCTTGTCTTGAGAAATCATAGTTCCTAAGTTTAGACGTTTCTATCGAGTTTTCACAAGATTTTATTTTGAAAACAGTCCCCGGAAACGCCGTTTGTGTTTCAGTTTAACTTGACTCACCCGGCGCAACAACAAAACCCGGGTCTTTTCAGCGCTCGGGTGTCTTCTGTGCAGAGCTACCCGGTCAGCTGTACAGTCGACGTGTTGAACATTATCGGCTGTAACTTTACGTGTAGCGGCTCTTCTGACCAACACAGATTACCGGCTGTTTGTTACACCAACATGGAGAACCGAAAACGACCGTTGGAGGCAGTTGTAACCCCCAACGACGGCTTCAAAACACCGGAGAAGAGAGTGTCAGTGGTCCGGCTGCAGGACTCGGACTACATGCGATGGAGAGTAGAGGAAACATGTCGATACCTACGAAAAGAAGGTTTAGGAGAATGGGAAGACACATTTAGAGGTTAGTTTTGTGACATTGTAGCTTAAAAAGGTCGATTTTCATCTCATTGTTGGTCTAAATAGCCTAAAGCAAGTCAGTTGGTCATTATTGCTGTTAACGCGCTGTCCCTGTTTGTGTGCTGTGACATAAAACCAACATCATGAATTGTGTCTTTTATCAAGCACAAAAAATCACAGGTGTCGGGCTGCGGTATCTGGAGGATGCGGATCTGGAGAAGATTGGCGTACAGTAAGTGTGTCCTTGTCTAAAACAGAGTTGTGGGATTCATTTGGTGAAAATTGCCCATGGGGCACTTTGGGAACAAATAAGAAATGTGACCAAAGCCAACACTAGTGTTAGATGGACCACATGATCGGTTTCACGGCTCACGCTTCTGTCTCTACATTTACTCAAGTACTCTCTACCTAAGTACAACTGTGAGGTATTTGTACTTCACTTGAGTACTTACATTTTATGTTACTTTCTACTTCTACTCTACATTTCAGAGGGAATACTGTTCTTTTTACTCCTCTTCATTTACTTGGTAACTTTAGTTACTAGTTACTTTACAGATCCAGGTTATTAACACAATATTATCAACAAATGAAATTGCATATATTGTTATACATTCAGCTACCCAGCAGTATATAAAGTAAATAAAAGTAGCCCTACTTTTACCGGATGCAACATTAAAGTGATGTTAACAATCTATCAACAATTATTAGTAATATTCTTAAATTCTGCACAATAAATACTAGTACTCTAAGAGCATTTTGAATGCAGACCTTTAACTTGTAACAGAGTATTTCTACAGTGTGGTATTACTGTTAGCACTTCTTCCACCATTCCTCTTTCTCACTCCTTTTGATTTGTTGGTGTTAAGGTGCCTTGGAGACCGTCAGCGTATCCTACACAGTCTGAGGAAGCTGTGGCAGATAGAAGCAGAGCCAAATAAGGTAACAGCTGTATCCACAAAGATACACTTTCAAGGCTACATGCATGAGAAAAGACATAATAGAATAAAGAAAGAAGAGGACGCAAACCGCAAAGACGTTTTAAATGATACAAGGATCAGTGCAAAAACAGTCTTTTCCTTATCTGAGCTCTTTTTTTATGCTCTCAGCCCACACACATAAAAAAGAAGACAAGGTAAAAAGCTGAAAAAAAATATTAAAGGGGAAGAACATGTAGTGTGAAATGAAAACGGAACAGTTCGTAGATCCATTTTTTTAGTGGAGACCCTTAGAAAGGTGGAAGCTTTACTGTAGTATTTCCAGTTAAACGACGTTTTTACCTGCCTCAGATCTTCTCACCGTCTATTAAATCTGTCATGTGTTATTCTGCTTTTTCTTTTCATGCTGTAAAGACATTTTGTAACTTTTTTGGTAAAGTTTATCAGTCTGTATGTTTCTATCCTACTGTCTTGCCACCCAAAGATGAAGACACTATGTGTTTGATTGACAAAGTCTTTTTATTCGATGTCCTGTCATCCGCCAGGTCTTTAATGATCCCATCCATGGGCACATCGAGCTGCACTCTCTTCTCGTCCAAATCATCGACACACCTCAGTTCCAGAGACTAAGAAACCTCAAGCAGCTTGGAGGGACTTACTTTGTTTTTCCTGGAGCGTCCCACAACCGCTTTGAACACTGCATTGGGTATGTCCTCATTTAGACACAGTGTTTGCAGACTAGGGTTTATGAAGACGCAGCAACATTGCTGTGCTGTTTCTGAATACGAGCTGTGTACATTTCTCTGTGGATTGAGTGTTACTTTCACAGTATTTATATAGCACCTCCATCTGCTTTTTAATTTTTAATAAAAAACATGTAACCCTTTAACTTTTGACAGTCCTAGGACCTTTCGAAATATCTTCCAAGAGCAATAACCAATAAAAAAGGCCTGTGACACATCAGAATTGTATTACCAAGATACATAAAGTCTGAGTAACATTTATCTATGTAGTTATTTATTTCTCATGCTCTGTTGAACTTTAATTGTATTGTTTTGTTGTGTGCTGGTACAGGGTGGGTCACCTGGCAGGGCAACTTGTACAAGCTCTGAATGAGAGGCAGCCAGAACTCCTCATCTCACGCAGAGACATCCTGTGCGTGCAAATCGCTGGTCTCTGCCATGACCTGGGTGAGTACTCTGCAGGTCATTTGCATGTTGTAGGTTTTAACCTCTTAGTCACTGGCGTGAGTAAGAATGGAAGTGAAACTTTATTTTTTATTATCTTTGTCATTTATTACCTTCTGTTTTCCGAGTATGAATAGAACACAGGTAGCTTAGTGTTCACAACAAAATCCATAAATGTTTTTATGCACCCCCCTTTTCCAGGACATGGGCCATTTTCCCATATGTTTGACGGGAAGTTCATCCCCAAAGCACGTCCTGGAAGTACCTGGAAGGTAAGAAACACTGTGGTTTTATATTTCTCTTGTCTTTTCCCATTTGCAGTAAGTGTCAAAGAAAACAGTAAGCCAAAAATAAGAATACTTTTATAGATTTATTCTTGTAATGGCGTTAGTCTATTTCCTTTGTGTTCATAGTTTCAAAGGTCAATTATCTAACTATTATATGTTACTATCCAACTAGTTTATGTTTGAAGATGCAGACAATCTGAGTCTCTTCTAGTCTTCTGATTGCTTAATTCACTCTGACTACCACAACACAAGTTGTTGCATGTCCTGTTTTACAGAGGTTTCAAGGCGCTGTTATTATTCATTTAATATAAATCCTTGACTCACAGGTACAACATACAATCAATTGAACTGGTTTACCACAAAGAACAATTGTTTTTAATGAAGAAGAAGAATTACTTTATCGATCCTGCAACGGGGAAATTTAATTTTTTCACTCTTATTATTAATTATGTTACACACACAGGCCTGAAATACACACATGCACAAACAGGACCTATACATGCAATTAAGAAGAGATGTTAGAGTGAGGGGGCTGCCAGTGACCGGCGCCCCGAGCAGTTGGGGGTTATGTGCCTTGCTCAACAGCACCTCGGCAGTGCAGGAGATGAACTGGCACCTCTCCAGCCACCAGTCCACGCTCCATACATGGTCCACACCGGGACTTGAACCAGCCAAGTCACCTATGGACTGAGCTACTGCCGCCCCAAATGTCGCCTCAGTTGAGTTTGTTTGACCACATATTTTAAATCTGACTATCCCAGTTTTATTTTTAGATTTTATTTCACCAGGTTTGTCCCATTGAGTTCAAAGATCTCTTTTACAACCTGGTCAAGAATAGTAGCAACACATTTTCAACATAAAAGCTCATGGAAAACATCAAAATGATCACATGACACATTTTCACACAGACAGCCGGGTCTTAAACGGTTTTACCAGCTTTTTAAACTAATCAAATCAATCACATCAGTCTAAAGATTGTTCCATGCTCAGACTTTAGGAACAGTAAAATGCAAAAAGAGAAGGTTCATGTTGTTCCATGACGCAGATTTAAAAGAGAAGATAAATAGGTAGGAATTTTACCAAATACAGATTTATGAATAAAAACCGGACAGAAAAAGAAAAGCAAGACTTGTTTCTAAACTAAATTCAACTTCAACTTCAACTTTTTTTTGCAAAATACTGGATATATTCCTTAAAAGACCAGTGGTCATCAATTAAAAGCCCTAGATAGTTTAAAAAACAGCTGCACCAATAAGTTGGTGACTGCTTTAGACATACTGTATGTCGAAAAAAAGCAACAGCTTTAAAAGTCAGACAGACAGGTAATAACTTCCATCTGAGAAAAGGGCTGGCTATTTTTGAAAAGTAACTGGAAGAAACCCTGAGATCTCTCTTAGTCACCCACTGTGGATATATTTGAAACTGAATATTTTATCTACTATAAAATGTAGTCCAGTACAGTCTGAAGACTTTCTTTTCATCAAAATCATTTAAGATGTTAGTATACTGGAAAGATCTCCCTGTCGGACACAAATCCTCTCATCACATAACTTTCAAATAGATGATAAAATACTAACTGCGTCTTGTTTCACAGACGCTTTTCACAGGCAATTGTAATTACTGTTATGTTATTTGACTTGTAAGCATGAACATTAAGGGCTAAAATAGAGATTCCACTGTTCAGAGTGATAAGTAAGACTGATAAGAACTACAAGGCACACGGTCACTATGTAAGTTATGACCACAGACCTGCCGTCTGGCAAACGTGAGATAAGACAGAGATAAGCTCTTTCTTTTTTGAGTAACGAGTCAGTATGCTTTCATTTTCAAATTGGTATGCATATTCCCATATTTATGAGCCTGTTTAATGTTGCAGCATGAGAAAGCCTCTGTAGACATGTTTGACCACCTGGTGAAGGTCAATGACCTGATGACGGTGATGGAGCACCACGGCCTGGTGCTGCCCGAGGACCTGGACTTTATTAGGGAGCAGATTGCTGGACCACCAGACACTAATGCAGCTCAAGGCCAGAAGGTAAGTATCAGTTCTGCCTGTGTGAAATAGGTCAGTAGCATCATTGCTACAACAGCCAGCATCTGATTAGTATATAAAGTGACTACTGCCTAAGAGGTTCTGTATTCGGTTTGTCTGTTATCCGCAGGATTACAGACAAACTGCGATGGATCTGAATCATGGGGCAGAAATACTAATTATTTTTCAGTTTCATTAACATTGGGAGATAGGGCGTCTGTGCTGCATTTAAGAAATAATCTGAAAAATGAGTTCCCGATCATATTTTACGGCTCACCTGATCCTTTTCTTCTGCTCTTTGTTGTCATGCAAATATTTGTAATCGCTGTCAACGTGTTGTTTAAAGGCACTGAGCAATAAAATACAACTCATCTCATTTGTAGTGTCCATGTTGTTTCCACATTACAAATTAAAGCTTGTGAGCACTTGGGAAATGGACCATCTTAGGAGCACATACATATACCATTGGCCATGGCGGAGGTCCATTCTAGTTACAGTTCTGATCTGGTCCTACTCCTACCTCTCTGTGATGAGTGATACTGTGCTCACAGCTGATAGAACCACCCGTCATTACGCGTAGGACATAAATACAGCGGTAAACTTTGGGATGAACTTCCGTCCCTCCAAATTGGATCAGAATTGGGCCACAATGGCGGCTTATTTACTTCCTCCTAGAACCTATAGACACTGTATGTGGTTGTCCATTTGTTGTTTTTATATACTTATGTGTACTGTATGTATATACAGTATATTTCCTGCACCTACTCACTTTTACTCTCTCACTCTTAGCTTTGGCTAGTCTGTGTGTATCTTCCTGTTTATTTGTATCTCAAATTTTTAATGCTTAACCATACTTTAAAGTATACAATAAATAAAGCTGAATCTAATGTCTCTATTGTCTTTCATCTCCACAGTGGCCTTATAAAGGCCGTACAGAAGACAAGTCCTTTCTCTATGAAATTGTGGCCAACAAGAGAAATGGCATCGATGTGGACAAGTGGGACTACTTTGCCAGGTGGGGCTTAATAATGTTATTTTATTTAGCATTTCCCAAATCATAAACTGAATATTCACAATTTTCTGTTTAGTTTAAATGGCTTCCATTTCACACATTTATTGACTCTCGACTCAGGGACTGCTACCACCTGGGCATCCAGAACAACTTTGACTATCACCGCTTCCTAAAGTTTGCCAGGGTGTGTGAGGTGGACGGGCGGAAGAACATCTGCACTAGAGACAAGGTGTGACTTTGTTACATCTGCTTTTTGATCAGCTTTTAAAACAGCGATCCATTTAGATAATTCGTTGTGACCAAAATGCATATAATTCTTTTACCAGGAGGTAGGCAATCTTTATGACATGTTCCACACAAGGAACTGTCTCCACAGAAGAGCCTACCAGCACAAAGTGGGCAACATCATAGAGACTATGTGAGTAGCTAATTGCTCTAATTTAGCTTGTTTCCTTTGCTCCATTATTTACTCTTTTGCACGTTATACAGCAAAATGTTGTTTCTTTAAATTGTAATATGTTTGGTATTATCATCCAGGATCTCAGAGGCCTTTTTGAAAGCAGACAAACACATCCAGATTGAAGGCTCAGGAGGGAAGATGTTCACTCTCTCCACAGCCATAGATGACATGGAGGCCTACACCAAGCTGACAGGTCTGTGTGGTCTGAGTGGGTCTGTTGACCCACTGTTGAGATCACTACTCATACTTTCATACAGTTTTCTTTCACCAGGGTGGTATCTTCATACCCACACCCCCTCACATGTTGATTGTCGGTTAGATTAAAAAATTAAACTGGTTTGTGCATTTTGCCATTTTATTGCTTTTTTTACCTCCACACTCCCGGATTTTTTGATAGCAGAAAGTAAGTAATGAAAAAAATAAATAAATAAAGGATAAGCTGTTGTTTTGATTGTGTGTGTGTGTGTGTGTGTGTGTGTGTGTGTGTGTGTGTGTGTGTGTGTGTGTGTGTGTGTGTGTGTGTGTGTGTGTGTGTGTGTGTGTGTGTGTGTGTGTGTGTGTGTGTGTGTGTGTGTGTGTGTGTGTGTGTGTGTGTGTGTGTGTGTGTGTGTGTGTGTGTGTGTGTGTGTGTGTGTGTGTGTGTGTGTGTGTGTGTGTGTGTGTGTGTGTGTGTGTGTGTGTGTGTGTGTGTGTGTGTGTGTGTGTGTGTGTGTGTGTGTGTGTGTGTGTGAGAGATGTGATGTAATTTGTTAATGTTTTTTTTTCTTGTTGAGCTGAAGCCTGAAATAAACTTCAAACTTTAATCAAGCTTATAAAATTAAACCTGAAAGTTTAGAAGTCATTTTAAAAAGAAATCTAAGCAAGGATTTATTTAATTTGGTGTATTTTGGTTTGCTTCATCTGAACTGTACCCTACTAATGTTTTGTTTGTCCCATAGATCATGTGTTCGAACAAATTCTCAACTCCTCCTCCCCGAAGCTGGCGGAGTCGAGGCAGATCCTACACAACATCATCTGTCGACGCCTCTATAAGTGTCTAGGCCAAACCCAGGCAGATGAATCCATGATTGTCAACCAGGTGTGTGTGTGTGTGTGTGTCCTTGTGTGTGTTTACAGCAGCCTCATAGTTTATTAAATATGAGTACTCATATTTAATATTTAGTTTATTGTTGAAAATATTTTCTTTTAAGAGCGAGATGATATGATCATATTTGATGGTAAAAGCCTAAGGGTCAAATCTGATGTAATGTCCCTGCTGTGATGCAATAACTAACATCTGTTGACTCCACTTGTTCTTTCTCCTTTAAAGGAGAAGATGCACAGGTGGGAGGCTGAACTGTCTCAATCCATCCCTCAGAGTGGCGCCCAGGATGTCATTCTGCAGCCAGAGGACTTTGTGGTTAATGTGAGTTTTTTTTTTTAATCTAATTATTTTAATCTATTACAGTCAATTTGCTTATAGCTCCAAGTGTTTTTCAATTAATTTTAGCTTCATTGTAAGGTAATAACCTCTACTCAATCCCCCTCTTTAGGTCATTTTTATGGACTATGGGATGAAGGAAAAGAACCCCATCAACAACGTGCGTTTCTATTGCAAGGATGACCCAACCAAAGCCATCAAGATTCGCAAGAACCAGGTCAGAACTAAAAAAACACAGAATTGATGCAGAACTGTGTTTGAATGTTTTTCTTTTATGGCCATTTTCTTCTTAATGCATAGAAATTAATTGTTCACTACCTCTGTGTCATATTCATGCCTCAAAATAAACGGCTGTCATTCTTGCCAGGTGTCTAAACTTCTCCCAGAGCAGTTTGCCGAGCAGCTGATCAGAGTGTACTGCAAGAAGACAGACGAGAGGAGTCTAGAGGCCGCCAAGAAGCACTTTGTCAAGTGGTGTATGGACAACAACTTCTCAAAGCCTCAGGTAATATTTGTCTATCTAAATGTATATCCTTATCTCACGCTGTTAATCTGTGTCCATATGAATTTAGCGGTTAGATTCCTAGTCCAGTCCACATGCATTATTGAGCTGGATGGATGAATTATGTTACAGAGCCCCATGAGCGCTCGCAGAGTTGGGATAAGGAGCAGGACTTAGTCTAAAACTTGATTTTCCAAATCAATCTTCATTTGAATGTTCTGATTTCAATTAATAAAATCCCAAGATTGATCTATTTACTCTAAGAGACCAGCTGTACTGCCATTCATGTCTTTTAAGATGCTGGAATCCATGTCATGCTGGGACTCCAGGAAAGAGTCTAAATAATGCTCCAATGTTCCTTTTACAATTTACACCCTAAATTATCTGATGATCTCTATCGGAGAAAAATTGGTGTCAAATCAAATTCAAATGGGAAATCTGAGGCGATTCCCATCCCTAATTAGGAGTAAGTGCACTGATGACAACTCTACACTGCTCTTTTTGGATCTGATGTCTATTGTTTTTCATTCACACACAGGATGGAGACATAATAGCACCCGAGCTGACTCCTCTGAAGCTCAGCTGGGCGAACAACAATGAGGGCGAGAATGGTGAATGTAGCTCCAGGGAAGTGGACTATGCTTGTGTAAATGGACAAAAGAAGGCCAAAATTCAGCTTTCATTCAGCTAAGTAAGAGGGAGAGAGCAAATACCCCTCTGTTACACATTTGGTAAAATGAGACAGCGTTGAGTGAAAAAGTATATTCTTCTACAAGTGTGTGTTGGTGAGTACAGCACAGATTATAATGATGAACCAAAAAAATGTTGTGGCATATTCACTCTACTCAGGTCCCTCTCCATTACTATACACTTCTTTGTTTTACTATTTTAATCAGGTTTTTATTTTAGGCTCCCTTTCCATTTGAAGCAGTGTGATATTTAATAGCGTACTATCATGTATTTTTGTTATGAACAATAAATCATGATCAGCTCAAACGTTTTACTCTGAACATGTACACATTATTATTCAGGGCAGTGTGTTTTCACAGCACAAACGGCTGATTTGTTTCAGAGTATTTATTTTATTCATCTTTCAGGTGTTCTGAGTGAGCTTCTGTTTTTTTGACCTTACTTTGAATGTATTTATTTTTGAGGGGTTTTCTGGTTGAGTGTGTTATGTTGTGCTTTATTTATTGTTCTTACAGTAAGTAGCTTGGCTTGCCCATTGGGTTTTTTCAACTTAAATTTCAAATTAAAATTTTCAACTCAAAATATTTTCCTCTTAACAAAATGTGATCTCATCCATTTCGCCTCATAGCTGGTTGTTTTATTTTGCTGACTGTGTACAAAAGAAAACCATTTTTGAAAGAATGTAAAGGGGAAACTTTCTAAGGGGGTTGGGGATATCCTGTAAACATTATTCCTGTTGAAAGGGGTTGAAAAATGTTTGAAAATAATAAAACTCTTTCTCTCAGTTGTGTCCTCAAGTGAGTAAAGTTGTTGAACACAAGAGGGCACTGTGCATCTTCTCTTTCTTTCTTGTTTTTTTTTTTTTAGCTTTTTAAAATCAAAACAAATAAGCACAAAGCATAAAAAAGCAAGATATTTTAGACTAAAACAGTTTTACACAGTGTAATTAAATAGAACACAAAAAGGTGAAGTGTTAAAAGAATTGAATTACATGAAGTAACAGTAAAAAATATTTAAATGTTAAATGGTTCACAGTTTTTCAAGTATAATGTTAAGGTGCCTATATGAGCATTGAAATGTTTTGGGTTTTTTGGTCGCCATTACCAATTCTCCTGTTTGTGCTGGCTATTAAAAATCCCTTATTAACTTGCCTTTACTGTAAATGATGGGGGGCAAAATCAACGCTCTCTCTGTGCAAAAGAGTTTGACATGGTTATGTAGGCCTATATTCTGCACAAAACAAGGCCTGTGGATTTTGTCCAAAATAACTTTCATCAAAAGTGCACTAAGGGGATCTTTTAAAGGCCAATACGTACGGGAGAAATTATTACAACAAGCAAAAAAAAAACATTCCACATGGCCGCCTGTTTTAGGAAAGACTTCTTCAGAGATGTGAAGATGAATGCCCTCCTGTAATAACTCTTGTTTAACACTAGAGGGTGTCATACACTCATTTGTCCCAAACTGTTTGTCCTATTCCTAAACTCTACTACTAGGTAATTGATAATTTTATGATACAATATGAGCATCCCTTACCAAAACTACTGCACAGTTGATGCTTCATATAGTAGGCTATGTAATATTGTATAAGAATATAGATCACCAATTTCTTCATTGGTTGACTATTTAACTCTCAAAAGCTATTTAACTCTCAAGAGCTTAAAAATCACTTCTGTCATCTGATGCTAAAGTACGTATTTAAATTAGATTAGATTTAAATTATTTTTTAAAAAATGGAATAAGCTGATGTTATTCAATCAGGAAGGGTATATCTCACAGGATGTATGCAGAAGCACAATGCCCTGATGCACTGTGGGCACACACAGACACGCACACACACAAACACACACACTTCCACATCCTGTGGCACCATGGCAGGCAAGGAATATTCACCACACACTCACACTGTGTGACGGCAGGACCAAGGCCAACTGCCTGCTAGTATTTTTATAATCTTCATCCTCCCTGACCTGTTGCTCCCCTCTTGGCGCCAGTGGTCTCCGACCTCCCCCTGTGATGCCTCAACCTTACACACACACACACACACACATGCTCCTGTACACTCAGCAGCCCCTCCGCGGGTAATTGAGACCAGCTGTTGCAAGGTGCCTCGTCCCTCGACCCTGCACCCCTCCCTCACCCTACTACTGCTGCTGCTGCTGCACTTGCCTTTCTGGCAGAAAGCTATCCCAAAGCCCCCCACCCTCCCTTTCCTTTCTCTCTCCTGACTCAGACCCGTTCCCTCCCACATGTCTCTGACTGTTTGCCTCTTCCCATCAGTTGTGTCGATTGACAGAAAGGTGTGTTGTTGTTTTTTTCTCTTTGTCCGTCTCTCATTCATGATACCTTATTAAAGCTAAAATGAATCTCCATCTAGTTGCAAGAACAAACTGGAATTCCAGCCTCCTGCTGCCTAATAGTCTTTGTGACAGACCCAAAACACACTAGAAGACTTAAAATAATAATCAACTGTATTTAAAAGACTTTAATCCAGTTATTTAACAACTGATTTGTGCAGATGTCATAGACTAGCAAATTGCATTCAGATTCCAGATTCAATCGTTATTTATTCCACATGATTTCTTTCAGATTTGTGAAGATTGCTGCTAAAAATGTAACATATTTATTAATTGTGACACAGCTGAGAGGAAAAAATGAGTCCTCTTCAGACTCTCTGTGATGCTGATCAAAGGCCATATGGAGTTTGGTATTGGACATAGAATGAGACACAGGCAGAAGATTAATCAGCAACTATTTGGATCCTTTTTCCTATGTGATAGTTGATCTATCATTTGAGGTTTTGAATTGATGTTTGGACAAAAGAAGCCATAGTTATGGACAAGGAAATCAAAACAAACGTTTATTTATTTTTTCATAATTTTCTGAAATTTCATAGGCCAAACATTTAATCAGTTGACTGAGAAATAATTGGCAGATGATAATGATAATAATAATCATTATTTGCAGCCCTACATCAAATCATATAATGTGCTCCTGACTTTAAGGACATAATCTTTTCTCTCCCTCCCCCATGGTTCCCCCTCTGGATTAAGGTGTATTTGTGAGGTTAGTCATGAGTCGGCCAGTGGTGAGTACCAGCCGCTGCCCTGTGGCTGGAATTTGTGGAGTTTGGGAGAAGAATGGAGGAGGGGAGGGGGAGGATGGAGGGTTGGGACAGGCATGTCAGACTCTCTTTTCCAGCTGGTCCTGAAGGGTCAAACTGTGTGTGGATGTGTGCATGTCATGGCCTCTCATTAGGGGGTGAGACGCTGCGGCTCCAGACCCCCATGGTAGGATTGCTGGGTGAGTCTGCAGTGATCCTGCCACTTTGATGCCCCTGACCCCCATCCCCCCCGCAAGGAGGTTAATGAGCCACAGTGAGCTCTGTAGGCATGTTGTCAAGGGGGGGGTGTTGGTCACTTGAAGATCAGGCTGTTAAAGAAGAGAATAACTCTGAAATAGTTAATGCAGCACCTGCTCCTCATGGTGGCCTCATCTAATACTGCATAGTGAATAAACAAACTACCATAAAACCACACTGACAAAGGACCTTTACTTTTGTAGCAACTAAATCAGCATTATATTAGGATTCATGCGCCATTCAGTAGTATTCATCATCACCATGTTTGTCTGTCCGTCTGGACCTGCTTCCATAATCAACAGGGCCGTGGGGTCGAAAACAACAGATTGGTGGAAATAATGACGTTCATCACCATGATTTTAGGCAGGGAATTTAAACTTTCAACTAACTGTTACTGTAAATAGTTTCTTCATTTCTAAGGCAATATTTACCTTTAAATTGGAGAAATTAATTATGACTGAGAATTTGCATGGTGATAAACTAATTCAACAAAAACTGTAAATATGATTGATTATAAGTCAAATGTGTTTTTTTCTCCATAGAAAAGTATCAAAGGTTTTCTGTTTTCTGTGTATTTGTTTTGACAAAACATTGTGAAATGACTCAGCAAAAAGATCCAGTCTTTGTGGATTTTGGGAACCATTTTTTTCAATGAGTGCATAATAATGGTCATCACAATTTATACACCTGCATTTTGGATACAAATGATATAGCCCCTTTCAGTTGTCTCATGTTGGTTTGAAATCTCAAACTGCTACGACATTTTCAGAGCTGCCAAATGTTGCTATCCATCACTGGAGCTAAAACGACCCACCTTTGCAGGAGAGTTAGTTATTAGGCTTGTTTTTACATCTCTATTTCATGACATGCAAAGACCCCTTTGAGGCAAAATGAGAATCTCTGTGGTTATAGTTCGATTTACTGCCTTAACCATCGATGGTTACTGACCATAATTATTACTATAATCTTGCCTTTTTTCCATTACTGTTTACCTCTAACCTCTGAAAATTAACACAGTTGTACTTCACATAGCTGAACAGGCAGTGAGACCTGAATGTGTTGTTTTGGGCGAGGCAGTGCAAGCCCCGGCCCGCAAAAAGGAAGGCATGTCAGTCCAAAACAGGTGCTCAGACTCTCTTTTCTTTCTCGTTTCTTTTCATCATTAACTCCCTTTCCCTCTTTCTTCTCTCCACACCTGTTGAAGTGTGAGAACTCATGCTGGTTCAGCCGAGCTTAGCCAGACCTGAGCTATGGTGGGGGTCTGAATTGAGTTGTTGGTAATTACTTAACTAGTATAGGCTTCTTCTCCTTTGCCACCGCCACCTACCAACCCCCAGTTAGTCTCTGTTTTCCCTTGATGCAAGGTGTTACTTTGGGATAGGTAAATTGTGTGTCTTTTAGCACTGAAGCTTAGGACAAAAGGGGGGAAGGGCTAGAGAGGCAGAAGTTGACATGGCATGGCACAAGTTGAGTGTGACATGGCATGTTTATACAGCACATGGGAAACCCCGTTTTTTTTTAAGAATATAAATATTACAGAAATGTCCAAACTAAATGAGATGCAACCTGTTATGTTACATCTGTGGCAACAAAGACCTACAGTGATTTGTTTCTGATCTGACTGATTGCTCCAGGGCTGATGGGTGGTCTCTGCCCCCTGGAGGAGCACTTTACCGGGCCCACACTAAAAAGCCATCGGCCCCGTCTGTTGTCACCATGACAGGGATCAAGATTTACCCAGCTGTTTGGGATCTGTGGGGGTGTGTCTGCAAGAGTGGCTAGAGAAAGTTTACTCTACGAAGGATTGCACTATGCTTTGAAAATCGTCTCTGAATTTGGTGATTCTAAACTTTTAAAGGATAACATATTCTGTTATGAGTTAGAAAATGTTCATACTTCTTAAGCAAAACAATGCATTTAAAATCCCAGAGAAATGTGATAGTGAGAGTAATTATGAAGTGTACCTTCTGCCATCACACCAGTTCTCTCCTGTTGCTTTGTTCAGTTTTTGAAAGGTGAACATTTCCTGAAAACTACAAATAATGCTTCATATTTATCAGGAGGTCCGTTCCAACAGAGTCGGGATTGAAATGACACAAGTGAACATTTCCCCACATTTTAGGTATAAAAGTCAAAATGAAAGAGTTTTGTAGTGAGTGTCAAGTCCAGACAGATGATGACAAAGACTGAATATAAAAAAGATACAGAGCTCAGCTTCAATGATACGTGCCGTAAAAAGTTCAGCCAACCACACATCTACCAATTAATAATATAAATGTAGTGATGGTGGTGTATCTGAACATAACTTAGCACTCACCAACATCAGCAGACCACATTTTCTTATACATAATAATTGCACTGTGTCAAAGTTATGACACTGCATCTGTTTTGATAAATGAGACATACATTAAATAAGCTTGATCTCTGATCTCTCCCATATTGTAAAAGTATAGATAGACAGTATGAGAAAATGTGTTTTTGAACGTTAAATCATGGAAACATGGTCTAGTAGAAACCCAAAATACAAAAATGATTCTGAAAATGAGCATATGTCCCCTTTAAAATAATTATTGACATTGAAATATTTTCAGTATGAAATTGAATTTCTGCCCCCTGTATCTCTGCATGCCCACATTTTACACTGTTTCAATTACTCTGCCAATCAGAACATTTACTGCACCAGCATCATTTGGTTTACCATATAAGTGTGATCAAATCTAAGTGTCAATCTCCATGGATTGGTGTCATTCCAGTGAAACTGATTTGGGCACATCTGGAAAGGCTTTTAGAGGATTCTAGTTTCAGATGCTGTTCTGTGTGTGTTTTTTGTGGCTGTCACATGGGAATCCTCTCGGTATTCTCCACAGGGGGTTGTTTTCTTTGAGTTAAAAAAAAAGAAACAAGCTCTCAGGTAATGACTTCAGTGTGTTGATGTATTTTTATTTAGCTTGTGTGACACCAAATGCAGCATCAGTCTACACAGACATGCCAGGTAGAACTGATATCATCCATGAATGCTTTGTAGAATCTGCAGCATACTGCAGTGTCATTACATGTCCTTAAAGCTGGTGCATGTGTGTGTTTGTGTTTGTTCGGGCACATGTGCGTGCATGCATGCCACCCTGTATTCCTCTCATCTGGTCTGGCCCTCTAGCTGGTAATCTGAGCATAGAGATTAGAAAGAAAAACAGCAGTGAAGAATGTCTTTTGGTTGAGCCAGTGAGGAATTTACAATGGCCTTCAGGCTGCTTTGACCTCTCCCTCCCTCTCTCCCACACTCTCTCTCTCAAACACACAAACACACACACACACACAACTGGTCCCATTTATGATTACATATTACTCACCAACTTCAGTCAAGATGTGAGGACACTGTGACATCCCTGAGGAGTCCTACAGGCCGAGCAGTAGTCAACAAATATGATCCCACAGGTTATGAATTAACTCTCAGTTTAGACATAAGACCTAATTTGTTGGAACTAAATCAAAAGTGGAACACCTGCTGTATTGTCATGTTCATGTCAGAATTATTTTCATATGAAAACTGCTTCCACTCCAACTCCATCACAGTGGTGGTGTGAGCTTTTGAATTATTTGTAACTTGATAAGGCTCATTATAAAATTAAAGGGAAGCATTTTCAGGTAAACTGTAATTTTTGGACACATTTAAAAATGATCTAGAAAAGAAGCAAACAAAAAAGCTGCAAAAAAGAACGCTTCCGCAGGTCGTTCATCCCGACCGCAGTCAGACTGCACAATAATAATTTGTAATGATTGTTATGTTTATTTTGTCAATTCACCCATGTGCAATTACACTTCCACATCATCACAAGTCACTTTTGTAATGCATATTTGTAACATCTGTACTTAGTATTTCCATCCACTGTAGTTTTTCCACTTCATATTTATGACACATAGTGTAAATTGTTGTATATTGTATATAGTATATTTTCTATTCTTATTTTTTATTTTTATCTTCTATTTTATTTTTAATTATCTTTGTTTACCTTATGTAAACTAAGGGTCTGTGTTGTCTGTGTCTGTGTTGTAAGCTACTGCTCATGTGAATTTCCCCGCTGTGGGATCAATAAAGTCTATTCTATTCTATTCTAAAACTATCTGAATCTTGATAAATAGACCAATAGACTTCCGAACTTAAGAATGGCACTGCTTAGTTTAAAATCTTAAACTCTTCTGCCCACTCACACTTTTGATCATAACTGTGACACGGGGGACGAAGCCCACACTTTGGAAATCACTGCTATAGACCTTTATAGTAATAAATATTATTATGCTGCAGTGGTGGTCGTACTCCGATGCTTTACTTATGTAAACGTAGGTTACAAATACCAAAGTCTAAAACAACCTAGCCCCCAGAATAAAATGTTTCTGTTAACCACAGATATGATAAATATCAGCGTTTCTGAACCGCTGCAAGCCGTTCGTATTCCCTACTCGTCACATACTGACACTTTTAGAGGCTCCATGGTCGCGGTCTGAAAAAAACCCTCTTCGCGCTACTTAGGTTTATAAACTACATTCTTAGGTTTAGGAAAAGATTGTGGTTTTGGTTCCAATAAGTACTGTAATTTTGTAGTTAAGTTTAACTTTGACATGGGACGGGACATGATCAGGACATGAACCCAGGCCCTTCTGGAGGACTTGCTCTGAACGTGTAACATATAATTTTACATTGGAGTCGGTTGAAAGCCCAATACGACGCATACAGAGGTAAAGGGATGCCAGAAATGTAAAATATTAGCGTCTCTGTGGTTTGAAGAAACACACAATGCCAAAACGATCAGGCCTGTTGTTTGTTTTGCAAAACTCGACCGCGCCCGTATCATCCTGTCCACTCAGCGCAGGGCTATGTGAGAGCTGACTGTCGGGCACAGTTCATGCACATGCTACCGATCCCCCCTCGTGCATGTTACAATATCACATGCATATGCCTCAAGCTAGGCATACGCTAAATGACGTTGTACACATTAAAAATGTGTTGCCACAGAGATGAAATGGTCTGAACCGGCTGTCCAACAGATTGCAGTGTTGTTGCCATGTGGGCAGAGATGACACCATGTTGTAAGACAGACAGGAAGTTTGAAGTGGACACTTCGATATCGTTCTAGTTTCAGAGAGACAGCTGTTTCAAGACAAACCACACCACCTGATCTGATCCCCCTCGCTCTGTCACAGCCCAGCAACCAGCCTTCCTCCCAGACAAAGCTCAGCCACTACTCAGTATGTGTGTGTGTGTGTGTGTGTGGGGGGGGGGGGGGCATATACAGGTCTTTGCACAGACGAAGGGGACAGGTGTTAGGGACAGGAGGTGCAGTGTGGCCCGGGGGTGTGGTCAGGTGGTGACACACCTGTCCCTACTTGCACAAGAGGGTCTAGTTACAGAAACACACACACACAAGCATGCACATCAGCCTGACCATGTGCTCTGACACGCAACATTAAACCAACTAGCCTCTAATGCAATGTGAATATGCTCTCCATGACAAACCAGTGCCGATTCTTCTTATGCCAAAGAAAACATGGCAAGCACAACTCTGTAGCAGAGTAATGTGATCATTATGTGAGAGATGAGGGGGCATTGAGAAGCAGACATGCACATAAGGGTCTGTGTGGAGATTTGGTTACTGTGAAAAAGTGTGTGTGACAGAAGGAAAGGGGCAGCAAGTCTCTGGATGTGATAAATGATTGTTTTCCATGCACGGTGGATTAAGCATCTCAATGCTCTCTGTGGATCATGTGGCTTGTTGTACTATTGAAAAGAGGAACAGATAGTCACATCACATCACATTAAGAATAGTCCACCAATTAAGCACTCCTCTAACACTGTCGGACCAATGATGGACGATTTAAAAGTAAAAGATTTTCTTCTCTTTTTAAAATAAGTCCACATCACCATTTACCAGATTTCACTCGGTTCCCTCTGGAGGTATGTAACTGACAGCTCACTAAATACTCTTTTGATATACAATCTGCTCCACATCTGCATTAATCCAAACTGATTTTAAATATACATTTCTGAGTACAACTTGATGTCCCTCTCCTTATAAAAAAAAAAAGAATGTAAGTGGACACCAGTGTGTTTGGCACATGCAGTGTTTCTGTAAAACCTTGGAGATGGGGGAGATAGGCGTCTGGCCCTGGGGTGTGGATTTCAGGCAGGTGCACTCGCCTGCCCTGCGGCTCCTCAAGGGACAGGACGGGACGGGACAAGACGGGAGGAGGAGGAGAGGGTAGGCAATCTGTGCTCTTACACAGTCACACACACACGCACACAGACACGCACACACACACGCACACAGACACGCACACACACACACACACACACACACACACACACACACACACACACACACACACACACACACAAGCTCTAGATCCCCAACTCAAAGACTGATCTCCACCCGTCTTGGCCCATTTACCCAACACCCCTCCCTTACGCCCTACCATATCCTTCATTGACTGGAATGCGTCGGGACAATAGAACTGTCCCGGTCCTTCGGCTGGCGCCCCCCTGGGCCCACACAGGCCCTGACAGGAGGACAAAAGTGCACCTTGCACCTCTCAGCACCACCAGCAGAACCCTGGGGGCAAATACCTGAATACCTGTGGTAAATAAGAGGGAGAGAGGGAGAGAAAGAATGACACAACATGAGGCAAGAGAGAGAGAGGGGATGACTATAAGACAATAAAAATTTTTAAATGTTTTTGCTCTCATTAGCCAAGTGCTACACAGACTGATTTAGAGGTCCAAGCAAAACAAAACAGCCCTCTCCCCTCGTATTATTATACCGCATTATGTCACTCATTCTTTTATTCTGACACTTGCTTTCTTAAAAACATCCCCCCAGTATGTACTCTCCCCATAAACTATTCTCATGTCATGCCTCATGTCATGACTTGCTGGCTACTGCCGAGCTTACCCTGTGTATGTGTGTAGTTTGTGCATATTCGTCCCTGACACTCCTATTCTCGCTCCATATTTAGGCCTGGTTGGCTCACAGTTTAAATAAATCCCAGTAGATGCCACTGACATTTCTGAATGTGCAGGATATCACTCAATGATTTCACTGATTCCTTATCAGCCAAAAGCTCCCAATAAATCGAAGCCCAAAGGGTTTCCTTCGCAGGACTCGCCCTCCTCTCTCTGGGTGAAGGAGTGCTAATCAGTGAAATGAAGTGTGTTAAGCCACGGTCACATTACCACTGATGCAACCACAATTACTTTGCTCCGGCAAGGCTGGTCCTGCTACTTGGAAGAGGGCTCTGAAAAGTAAAAACAACTTTTAACCTCACGGCACCATGGGAAACTTACACTTAACAGCTTAAGTACTGATAAAATTACTTCATGGAGCATATGTCTTCTCTTGTGTACCACCACAAAATAATCCATGCTGTCTCCTTTTTAAGTTGTATTACATAAACTTAATCAGATGTAATTGTACCAGATGGCAGGATTAGACTCAGAGATGTGTGATATTCAACCTGAGGGCTGCTGTGACATGGATTACCAGGTGTGGCACTGAATGAAGTATAGATCATTTAAAGGTCCCATACTGTGCATCTTTTAAGTTCATACTTTTGGGTTGTACTATAACATGTTTACACATTATTTTGCTCACATAGTCCATCTGAATAAACTTGTATTCACCTTCTGTCTGAAATGCTCATTTTAGCGCCTGTCTCTTTAAACCTACCTCCTGAAAAAGCCCAGTCTGCTCTGATTGGTCAGTGTTTCTGGGTCTACTACATTGGCACTATCTGTCAGTGCCTTTACATGCACATCAGTAACCCAAAAAAGGGCGTTTCCCTGATTAAGGGAATAATCGGATTATTGAAGTTCCCCTGGTATACATGAGCGGGGGTTGAATGGGAAAATGACAGAGTAATTCAACCTCCGGTGCTGTAGGTGGCTCACTGCCAACATACAGCTGGACTGAATACAGTGTATTCTATTTCTGGGTCAAAATCCACTGCCGCGGACTGGGGAGCATGCGCAGACAAGAAACCCGATAATAATTTGAGAATAGTGTTTACATGCGCGAATAATCGGGTTCTCTGGGTCTGTTAACCAGGGTATGACAATCCCGATTTTATCTGGGTATGGTGTTTACATGGTGTTTAAGAAACCGGGCTATGCCCTTAACCGGAATAAAATCAGGTTTTTAAACCGCATGTAAACACACTGTGTGTCTCTGCACCGTCATTGAAGCTAGGAAATGACAGTAACAGCACCGTAGCGACACTTTCTACCAATATAAAGGATAGTTGTTACATCACATCTGTACAGAAGACCGGAAGGCTCATTTAAAGGCATAGTTTTTCTTCATGCTTTTTTCTGTGGATTGAATGTTTTGATACTTTCACAATATTTATATAGCACGCTGACCTGCTTTAGAATAAAACAAGATTTGGAAATCTCCCTTTTTTTTAAAAAAAGAAATAGCAATATATGTACAAAAAATCCATTACAGGTAAAAATCCTGCATTCAGACTTAGCTGAATTATTTTTATATAACACTTTGTAAAACCTTAATCTTTAGATTAACTAAAGCTGTCAGATAAATGTAGTAAATAACATGGAAATGTGGTGGAGTAGAAGTATAAAGTACTACATGTTACAAATCACTCAAGTAAAATGCATATCTTTAAACTGAACTTAAGTACTTGTGTGAATACAGTTGGTGAACTTAATTCATCTACATTTCTGCTGACTAATACCTCTTAAGAGTGATATGATGGTGTATACAGCATCTTTTACCTCTTTTAATGTATACTATAATGTTTATAATCAAGCATGGTCTGCTTCTTCATTCATGAGATGATTCTCAACCAGATTCTCTTAAACAGTTTCCAGATTCCTTCATAAACCCGCAGCAAGTTCGCTTTATGGGATTTACTGTAAGTACCTTGATTCTGGGGCGTATTCAATGAACTGGAATAGCTGAAAAAAAATCACTGGTTTATATCAAATACATGATAGAACACTTCTCTCTGTATTACCTTTACTTTTTCATGCATGCTTATGTAAGTGATAGAACTCAACAGTGTGGGTTCAATGGAAACCTGCATGTACACAACTCTGGATGGCACAAGGTCAGAAACCTCTGTTACACACAACACATCTCATCTGTTTACCCTCCTGTCCTTTTATGGCTCATCCTCTACCCTCTGACCCTGTGGGACAGAGAGGCTCTGTGTTTAGGAGGAAACACAGCACCAGCCACATTACACACAGACATACACACACACACCATTGAAGGGGGACAGCAGGAGTGCGGAGGTGGGCAGGAAATGGCGTGTACCCCCTCCTAGAGACCATATCCTGTCTTTGGGTAAAACCAGTTTATTTGTCCAGTGATCTGAGCTCTTTGTGTGCAGAAGCATCCATGTCGGTGTGCACGATGAGACTTTACGAAGTCCTGAAAACATTCAGAATTGTACAAAAACCCCACGAGAAAAGCATCCACAGTGCTCTCAGGCCTCAGAGCACATGTCATTGATCAAGTCTACATTGCAACATGTGGCATTCCTCCGCAAATTCTACTCCCTACTGATTTGATAAACGGCCCGCGAACAGAAACATTCATTCTTTACCAGACACCCACCCCCCTAATGTCCAATCTCTTCTCCCTTGTCCTCCTCCCAGTATCATCTTCTTATCCCCAGTTCACCCTCTGCTTCATGCCTCATGCTGTTAGTTTCCCCATCCTACATGCCCATTATTTCATCCAGACTGGAGAAATGCTGTCTGCCTGTAAAGATCTATGTGAGAAGATTTTATTTTAAAGGACAAAGGTAAATGAAAGAGTCCAGCCCCAGCAGAGGAGTCTGGCACTGAGGCTTTGGGCAGTGACATTGTGTAAGAAACACTGCTGTTTGTAAGAGGGTTTGAAACTTTAACCCAGTGACTTAACCTTTTTGGCTCGTATTTGATCCTCCAGTGATTCAGCTTCGCAACCCCCACCAGCTCTGATTTCACCAATATACTGTACCCTCTCTCTTTCAAGATATGGAGCACTTTGGTCCCTGAGAGACAACACACTAATACATCCAAGTACACACAAACAGCTGTAGCCGCACCCAGATGCTTTATATCAGCACTTTTTGGAAGGGCTGTGTTTACGCAAGACTGACAGGCCGCTTCCTGCATCCCAAACATTACCACCACACACATACACTGAGAGCAGAGCGGTACAGGGAGAATATTGCAATTTCAGTGTTAGTCCTACGTGTTGGAAAAGGTTTGTTTCATTGTTGACATGCAGTGCTGCTTTCCATTGCTCAAACTAAGTGAGTGGAGTTTATACAGCCCTGTAATCTGTTCTGTTACACACATGCGAAGCCCCGCTTATGACTCTTCACAGGATGATTGTTTAGAGAGAGGCATATATTTTCTGTTTCCAAGATGACGACATCCTATAACAAAATAAAACTCATCCGGCTGCAAACTGTCAAACATCAGCTTTTGTGTACACAAAAGCAAAGTAGAGTTCATGAAGCTTCCATTTCACCGGGGTATCAGCAAAAAGGAGCAATAACATTTTTATTGTTTTCATTTATTAGAGCGAGGCAATAAAGCTTTGAAATTCTTTCCATGGGAAAAAACACATGTGAGAAATTAAAATGAATGGCAATCCCCTTTTCTTGGTAATTAGGTCACCATAACATTATTTCCTGTTACAGGAAAATCAAATTATGACTTTGACTCAAGAGCAGACTGCAAGGACAACAGACAGAGCAGTCCTATTTTTCTGTTAGATGGCCGTATTGTATGTCTGTCACTAATGGCTCAGGAATGTCACATTAGTCAGGGGGCGCATGCGTGACGCTGCGAACATTAAAACACTTTGAGGGGATCAATATGATATCACACACACACTGAACAAGAGAGGTGACAGGCCCAGTGATCTCATTGCCTCAAAGCTACAGAGTGATAGACTGCCTCCTACACACTGCAAAACCAGAAAAAAATGTCCCTCTAGCTAGGTGTCAGAGTTAGATTTCAAAACGACCGAAACATATTAGAAATGACAGTCTGTTTAGTGGCATGATTTTGTTTAAATTTGTAGAGGTAGAGATTAGATACCCCAAAGAGAAAATTGAATATCATCTAACTCTAAAGCAGTATTTGGCACGTTATGTGTCTCCTTCATCCTTTAACTCATCCAATTCTTTCGCCCCTTCTCTGTGCCCACCAAATCTGACACTGTCGGCAGTTCAGTCGGAGTTCAGTCCCCTGTGGCCCGCTGCGATGCCTCTCTGACTCACTACCTGCGTAGGTGTGCAGCAGCTAAATGACACTCACCTCTCGCTTCAAAACAGCCCATAGGCAGACAAATGAAAAATCCCTGCTTGATCAAAGTAAAGCTCTTTATTCAATGTCTGCATTTTTGCATGTGTGCTGTCACACAGTCTGCCGGGTGCTGTTTACATTGGGTAAGCTAAGTCATGCAATCTGATCCCCAGCTTTTTGAGAGCCTCTTCAAACTCCCCCTCACATACACACACATGTGCGACCACCTCTCAACACTGAGCTATTGGAGGAAACGCGTTGTTACCTCACTAAGACATGCTGGCGTCAGTGTGTGTGGGTCAGGAGGGCAGTGGGGATTGTAGACACATTGCTGCCATATGTGCACCCTGGATGTTCACCCTCAGCTGGGCTCATAAGCACAGACTTCCTACGAAAGTTCCTACAAGGTAACCAGAGTATAACCATTACTGAGCAGATGGCCGCGCAGACTGAGTGGATCTGTGTCAGCGCTGGAGTTCTGCTAGAGCCTGACTCTCTGGGATGTTTTGGTTGGTCTTGTGGACTAAGGTTTCTGCTTCCATCTGTGGGCGTTTCTACGGCAGGAAGTGGGATTCCCACACTCAGCTAATTTCACACTGGCTTGTATTCTGCAGAATGTTGCCCACTCTGGCATTTGAGTGGATCTTTTTTCTTGTTCAACATCTTCCACTTCTATACGCCACAAAAAATGTTCTCCCTTCTCCCACCTGCAGTCACTCTGTGCACACTCCCTTCAACTCTTCAGCATGTGTTCCCCATGTGTGCTTGTGCTTGTGCGTGTGCGTGTGTGCTTGCGCTGACAGTCTGGCAGGTGTGTGCAGGTGTTCCTTCCATCACTCAGCATCACACAAACCTGTCCCCGCTACTCCTTACACACACACCTCTATCTACCCATTCAGAATCTGTCATGTCTTTCCTGATGAACTAATTTAGAGTTCTGAGTTAATAGATTGCCTGTTGAAATAAACATTAATGTTAGAGCACATAAAGTAGGTCCACAGCAAATTTTTTAACAAAGCTTTTATTTACATGTGTCAGAAAAAGGCAGTGTTCACATTTGAAATGTATGTTCAACAAAATGTTCCTAAAAACTGTAGGTCAAAACATTCCCCAAAACATCTCTAAAGAAATGTCCGTTCGACTGTAAAAAGACAATATTGGGGAAACCAAGTTGTGTTTTTGGTCAAGTTTAAGTGGTTCGTTCACATCCTATAACACTCTGTGTGGAAAGTGGCATGAGGAAGGTCACCTGTTGCCGAGGTCACAACCAACGCGTCGATCATTGCCCTGCCTTGACAGTGCACCATACACAGACAGCTGTCTCAACACAGACACACACACACACACAGACACACACACACACACACACACACTTGCTCATATACACACACACATGCCATGTATGTATAGTATGGTGAGGAATGACATCCCCACATACACACACACAAACACACCCCAGCAGCTGCAACATGGCCAGAGTCCCGGACCGGCCGGCACCAATGGAGTTTCCTGGGAATTAACTGGATGTCCAGCTGCCCTCGAATCACACACACACGCACACACATACACACACAGTTGACAGGATACCAATGACTTGAAAAAAATCTACCTACAGAGTCCAGGAAAAGGCACTTAAGAAGTAATTTTATAAAAGCAACAGATCTGCATATTTTTGTCCTGCCGTGGCATTGAAGTCCTCTGTCCTCTGGGTATCAATGGCTCTAATCATTCGGGGAAAACCAAAATTTGGCTCATTAAAACAGTTCAGGGAATGTGGGTCTATTATGAGGCAGGGCAGCACCCAGAGGCGGTGTGTTTGTGCAGCAGGGACATGCGACTGAAGGTCCGTGAGCAGGAGCCACACTGGTACTTCTTGACCTCAGAGTGGGTCTGCAGGTGGGCGCGCAGGTTGGAGCGATCAGCAAAGGCCCGGTTACAGTGTTGACAAGCGAAGGGGCGCTCACCTGGTAAAGAACAGAACTGTTAGCTTCAGGAACACACTTCATTAACAGGCCAAAAGTTCTGTCCTCTGGTCTTTGTTTTTCAAATGATCTACAGATAATCAACAAAAGAGCAGGAACACTACCCTAACTACCCTGAATGCAGATTTGCCTTTTTTCATGCGTAATCATTATGTGACTGAGATTAGATTGTGCCATGCTAAGCACTAACATTTGCTCACACGTCAGGAGACATCAATGAATATCAATGAGCACATGGTGCAACCAGCTGTTACATTTACACACCAACAGAGCTTGGAAATCAATGTGATTAGACTGATATGCTGATGTGAAAAGATGCTTCTGATGCATACCTGTGTGTGTGCGAATGTGTCCTCTGAGCAGCCATGGTCTGGAGAAGGCCTTGCCACAGGTGGGGCACACACATGGCAGAGTGTGTGAGCGAATGTGCATTTTCAGGGCCCCCAGGCTGGTGTATTCCTTGGGGCAGTGTTTGCAGTGGAAGGCTGGACGTGCAGACGCTTCAGTGGGCAGAGATGGTGAATGTGGCTGCGGAGCACAGTGGGACATCTGATGATGGGACAGTGCTGAAAGGCTGGTGTAACTGTTACTGCATTGCAGACAGTGGTAGACGTGCTGCATAATATCCGGACTGGGAGGATCAGAGGTACGCCCGCCATCCTCCTCCTCCTCGCCACTGCTGCTGGAGGGAGAGCTGCTGAGGTCCAGAGGGCCAAGGGGTGATGGGGACAGTGGCACAGGGGAGAGAGGTGCCGGTAGGGTGCCCATGCCGCTGAAGAAGGGGTTGGTGGGGTAGCAGGTCAGGGCAGAGCAGTTGTTCTGCGTTGGGAGTTCAGCCCGTGGAAAGCTTTCTGGGACAAAAGCTAGAAACAGAGAAAAGGAAGTCAGGTGGTTTGTAATGGACAGATAATCTAATAGAGCACTAAACTTGTTTTCATTCATGGGTGTCTGCTTTCATTCTGGACCTGATCCATCTAGCTTTTTTCCTTTTTCAAATCCACCAGGTGAAAACTTTGTTTTGCACCAAGGAAGCTACATGCAAGATACATGTCCATCTTATCTGCCACGTCTGTCTTGCGTTTGAGTGTAACTTGATAAAAGCTCCCTTTCAGTGACTGACTGATTGTGATTCACTCAACAATACATGTAAAACATAACCACAGATGCATCAAATTCAGTCAATTAGTGAGGAAAAAAAACTTACCAGTTTGGCTCTCCAGTTGGCTCTCCTTGTAGCATGGCTTCCTGCTGGAAAAATACTTCTTGACAAGGAATGATCGAGGCATGTTAACTTGAGGCTCGTTGTCACCGGTTATTTGAAATGAAATAATAATTCCCACGGCGGAGTGCGCTCAGATCAAATAATCTCTTCTTCGGGCGGCTGCAGATTCTAGACAGAGAGAAAATGCTCAGCGAGATTACCAAGACCACTACCCAGGTTGGATTTATCAGGTTGAGGGATCGTCAAGTTGCCTCCTCATATAGTAAGCAGAGAGGAGAAGCAGCGGGGTGGGTGGGCAAATCTCCGCCCAAAGACACACCCCGTGTGTCAGGGCGGTCACCACAGGTGCCCAGTGTAGTAGAAGCTGCAGCAAAGCGCAAATCTAATTGCGCATTTCACGGCTCTAATGGTTAGCTCTTTACCTACAGGCTACTCCTATTTGTCTTAAATGTGAATAGATGCGATCTAAACTAAAGTTAGGCCACATTTTTCTGTGCTTTTGCACGAAAAAACGACATGGAATCATTGTTTTATGAAACGCTTTCTTACACCTTGTACATTACTCCACTATCCATTCCATTACAAAATGTGCCACGGCAAACTGAAGCTGGAGCGTCCTCTGTCGGCTCATTAATCTGTCTGTTTGAGGGGTTGCGGTAGTCTTCTGTGCTGGATATTTCTACACACACATATATTGTATCTGAAAAATGGTGAACTAAAGAGGAAGCTCAAGGGGGAAGCTCATTATTTTAAAGAAATATCTATGTACAAGTGGGAAAATTGAATGAAATAATTGCCCAACTAACATTACTGTACAACAAATGTGACTGATTTTTAATTAGAGAATACCATGTGCAGATGTTTACTTTTGTGTGATTGAAATTGATCTCGTATTTTGTAATTGTTAAGAACATTCAGACTCATTCACTTCCAAATAAGAGACATTTTATGATGACGCTTTAGTGCGCTGGTGCCTCTAGGCTTTTACGCACCCTGGTGAGGTGGAGACATTTTTGAAAACGTACAGGAGACAAACGCTCTGTTCTCTCTTTGCTCCCCTCAGTTCATGCTGACCGCATTTCTCTTTCTCTGTCTCTGCGGGAAATAAGTCCGTTCAGATAAAAGAGGCGCTGTTCTCCAGCTTGCTCACAGCACGATCTGCGGTCAAATTAACTGAGCTGACAGTGACAATATGATGATGTGACTTAAACCCAGACAGGGCCCTATTGAACTTTGTGCCTTCGGGTGGCATGAAATTGTCAGAGAGGATATTGGTTCCACATGTTTTATCCCCTTTTTTACATGCGTAAAATGTGTGCGTAATTGCAGTTCACACTCCAAAATCTAACTCGTACCTTTTTTTGTCTTTATAAATAAGATGTGCAAGGATTACAAGAATGTAGCATAGCAGGAAGTAACAAAGGGAAAACAGAAGAAAAGGAGTGGTTGTCGCCAATATTTTCTTTTTAAATTAATTGAATCATTGTAAAACTCTTTGTTTTGCATCAACTGACCTATAATAAAATAACGTTTATTATTATTGTCGAATGCCTGATTATTATCCAGAATGGCTACTTAAACACACACACACACACACACACACACACAGACACACACACACACACACACACACACACACACACACGAACTGTGTCAGGTGCCAATCTTTAGACAGGAATGTCACAGTCTTCAGTGGTCCTCTTTAGCATTGCAAAGCGCCTCCTCGGTGGCAGAGTGAGTGGCGGTGGGCGATGGGGGTGTATGCACCTGTCTAAAAGGCGCCATTGTCACGGCATGCCCAAAAGTTCACACGTCGTTAGAGCGCTTGTTGACGCCGACGCCACGTAGACTGGGGGTCACGAGGGCAGGGCAGCAGTAAAAACAAAAAGCAAGTAGGAAAGACACACGTGAAAGTAATTTGAGTTGTGGTCTGCTGCTGAGGATGACTCTGGATGTACAAAAGGTGGTTTAGAGCTTAATGCTATGAAACTGATCAGTATAATCTACAGTATAGTTATTTGTATTGTATTGTGTTAGCGTGATGTGTGCCTGTCTGTACTCACTCACATAAAAATAAACGTCCACCTGACCTGACACACACACACACACACACACCATGTAGGATGCTGTATGCTAAAAACAGCTGATTACACACTGTTGAATTTGCTCTTTAGAGGAGAGCAGTTTGTGTGTAGTATAGCGTGCCTGCGGACAATTTGTGTTACAGGGTTTGGGTGACCTTATGACACAGAGAGGACAAGAAGACATGAAAAGTTTTGCTGCCCAGAACAGATGTTCTCTCCTCTCTGGCCCCAGGGATGAACCAGTAGGTGTTCCCACAGAGTCTCAAACTGTCTGCAGAAGCCTCTTCAAACTCAAAATAAGGTGGAAGATAAATCATCATTCAGTCTAATCTTAAGGATGTTTGCAAAATAATCCCCCAAAAATACTGCAAAAAGGTGGAAGTCAGGTAAACAGCTGCCAAACGAAATGTGGCTCTGTGAGATGAATGGTGGGTGCCCTTAAAAAATAGGTCTGAGAGAAACGATAAAAGCTATATGTACACAAATGTTGGCAACAACAATGGTTAAATGGAAAATCTTGTTCAGTCTCTTTTATTTTACATACTGAGATAAAAACAGCATCAACCTGTATCTTAATCTCTTGTTTATTATAACCTTGTCTTGTTTTTGTCGTATAAAAAAATAAAAAAAACAATAATGAGGTGGGTCTGGATGTTACAATACACTCATTGGCTTTTGATGAGGTAAAAGGAACATTTAAACTGTACATGTACTGTTGATGAAAACAGAAAACAGTATAACTAAAATGGACACAGTAATATCTGGCATTGCAGTAAAACACTGTTCATCTGATCACTATGCACACATGGCCATGACTCAGACTTGGATTAAAATGGGTAAAGTATCTCTTAAAGCACATGAAAGCAGGATGTACGGTATTTGGCTTTGACCTAGTGCAGCATAAAAAGATCTGCCGAAGCTTCACAATAAAGCAGCGTATCCTAAACTGTTAATCAGACAGGAGCTTGAATGCATGCTAGTCTGGTGAAGACTGACATATTTTCTGAAGAATGACCTTTACTAGCAAGAACAGAACAGCAAGTGACAATGGATAAAGTGGCTCTTTCACAAATCCCCACTATACCATTTTTTTTTTCAGAATATCCATGAATAAGAACTTAAATGAAAACCTGAAGCGATGTCTATTCTGTTTATACAGGTAAATGATCATTTGATTGTAATGTGTGTGTTGGAAAACGGCTGGATTATTTTAGTACAGTACCTTATTTATGTATTCATGTATGTTTGATTGATATAATAATGTGCACTTTTTTCAGTATTTTTTTATCCTATTGACCCCAGGAAGATTAAAAGCTCCTGGTGACTGCTACTAGACAGAAATTCAATAAACTGTTATCACAAAAGGGAAATGGAAGTTAAACAAGAGTAGAAACACTGTAAGCTGCTGTGACCATAGCATAACTGATGTCTCCTGTAGAAGTAGAATATTAACAGGATTACAAATAAGAAAACTAAATATGTAAATGGGAACGCAAATCATCATCAAAGTCAGATTACAGGTGTTGGGGAGTACCATTGCATATTAAAGAAAGTTGCATACAAACCTTTTCTGGCTGCAGAGGGAGCTGCATAAAGTCTGATTAATGTCCCAAAATAAAGGCATTTGAGTCAGCATCAGTGGCTCTGAAGACTATAGGGGGTCAGTAACAATGTCGACTCTTCCTACAATGGTCACGTTTCCATTCAATTTTTAAGCAAACGTTTGGAATGTATGGTGATTCAACTGTTACATCCACTGGTTTGAAGCATATAAAGAAGGCTTTAAAGGATACAGTAGAGGAAGTAGAGGTTGATAACTGGAAAAAAGTCGCCTTGGCCATCTAACTCATCCATTAGAGAAAAATAATTGAAATTAAATTGGGCAAGTATTAATTGTTCTTTCATGGTAGTATTGGCAATGTTTTCCACTGTGCTAATGCGAGCAGAAAGTGATGAAAACAGCTGTTCATCCATGTGATTTTAATGTTTGCTGCATCAGAACTAATTTGGCAAAAGAATAAAGAATAAATGAACGCATTTTCAATAAAGGCAAAAGCCACCCCAAGTTAGAATAATAAACATTTCTTTGGAGCGTTTGAGGACATTTCCTGAAATGTTTTCATTTCCATAAAGCTTTTCTAATGTGATATACAGCTATTGTGAAGCAGAATTCACCAAGCGGTCGATTGTTCAATGGCTTCAGACCATCATGGGACAGGTTTACTCTGATGATTGTAAGGTGCTGTAAAGTCAAACTTGATTAATGGACGATCTAAAAAAGTTTTACAGAAGATTAAAATCCCTTTTTTCATTCATAGAAACCAGCTCTTCTTCACTTCACCATATTAATTTACAGTCTTTGATTTCTTCCAACTACACCTTTAGTTGAAAAAGGTTTTCTTTCATATATTGTTTTCATTTCTCTGAGAGAATTAATTTGGATTGAGGAATTGAAAATAGATTTTAAAAGACAGTGTTAGCTGGTGGCATCACTGAGATCTGTCAAACTTCTTCAAAAAACCTTTTAATGACGTTTTTGATTAAATGAAATCTTTAAATGCTTTGATTAAAGGTGTGGTGACCAGAATCCTTTCATGTGTATGAAAAGACGCCAACTCCCAAACACCTATTGTGTTTGTACAAATGTTTTTTCCTCAAGTGACAAGTACACAAGTGCATCTTAAAGCCATGTTTTACATTTAAAAAGCCGTTGCTGATAGCTCTGCATCCAATCAGGTGCATTGTTACCATTCAGTCCATTCAGACCACAGGTAACGGTCACTTGAGCGCATTTACATTTGTTCTGCAGACAAACTTGTCTTTGTTCATGTGATGATTCAAAGGATATAGTAAATCCCAATATGAGAGGCAGGGGGTGGATGTGATGATACAGTGATGCTCTAGTTGAATCTAAAAGAGAAGAGACGAGTGTCTTGAGCGTGTCGTTGTCAGTCTACTTCTAATGTGCATAAATTGCTTCATTCTCTTTAACCACTGCATTTATGTTTGTTTAGACCCAAGAACTTGCGCGTGTATGTGTGTGTGAGTGTTTCCCTACAGTTCAGAGGTCCATAAACTCAGCAGGAGGGAGATAAGATTATCCCACTGGAATGCAGAGCTGCTCATATGGACACACACTCCCACACACGAGCTCCGTAGTCTGTACACACTCTCTGTTGAAGTCTCTCCATTAGACACAAACTCACATGTTTTCAGTGAAAATCCATCTTGATCAAGGAGGCAAGGAGAGCAGCAGCCAACAGGACCTGCAGATTGAAGTGAGGCTGCATCACCATGTGGTTCCTACAGCAGATTAGATATTTTTGCACAGTGGGTTACACAACAGTGTGTTTTTACAGTGGTTATTGCAACGGTAAAGCAACATCATGTGCAAGTTTACAAGAGCTAAATAGAACCAGCCCCAAAATCAGTCATTTAGAATTAGTTTATTCACGTTAACTGTTTATCCAGACACTTGTTTATAACGTTCTCTCACCTCCCAACATTTACTGGTTCCAATATCTAGGAAATATGAATCAAGGCTAGTAGAAATAGTCTGTTCTCAAAGGGTGAAACGTGAATTCATGGTAAATCTGACCTTCTTGGATGAAGGTCAAGAAATAGTCTGTTCTCAAAGGGTGAAACGTGAATTCATGGTAAATCTGACCTTCTTGGATGAACTCAAATGGAAGTAAAATTGTAATTTAAACCCAACAAATTGTGTTTACATTATTTTGTATGGCTAAAGGGCCAGTAATTATCACAACAAAACACGGGGATGAAATTGTCTCCATATGTTGATAACATTTTAAGGGACACTACTAGTAAATAGGGTAAAAAAAAGAAATTAACTAATAAATATCACCCTAAAACACTCCCCAGTTGGTTACTTACATTAAGACATTACATTACATTAAGATGCCACTGAGTCTGTGACATTTATAATCCATTCTGTACTTTGGAACAAAAGTCAACCTGTTGTTCCTGTTTTAACTCTTTGAAATTTGAGGAAAATGCCGAAAACTCATATTTTCACATCTTCTTACTTTGTCTATATTCCAGTTTGGAAACAGAGGAACGAATATGTGCCGACTGAATGTGGCGCATATTACATTTGCAGCATGTGTACATAGGTGTAATTAACTGTTGATCAAATGCACCTTTGGTTGAAATTCATCTATCACCACTAGATAATACCACATGATTATATTTGGTCAGAGCAGTGCTGTTGTGTGTTGGCCTGAACAAACAAGACAAGACAAACAGCAAAGTTACACATGAGCAAACACACTCTCATTTCTCTTTCAGATGAAAACATTTCCTATTTTTCTGAGGTGATGAAAGATGATTTTAGCTCAGAATACTGTGTCGGAACTGGAATGAACGCAGTAGTGTAAGTGTGTGTAGAGAGTAACGCATAATATCCAAGACTTTCTACAGATGCTAATAGAGGTGGAATTTTGCAGTGTGTGTGTGTGTGTGTGTCTGTGTGTGTCTGTGTGTGTGTGTGTGTGTGTGTGCGCTGTAACTTATCTGGACAGGAGGCAGACACCGCATGCAACCACAGGCCCCCTTTGATGTAATATATGGCACCATTAAGGGTCATCTAATGGTCAGATGTTATCATTCTGAGGAAACACTCTTGAAGGGACCACATGCATGTTGAAAAAAATGTTATTGTTTGTTTATCCAGCTACAGCACTTGTTGCCTTGTTGTTGAACGGTGCTATACAAATAAACACCTTGCCCTGAAAGAGGATTTAGGGGGATCTATTGGAATAAATGGCATACAATATGATGTTTTTATTAGTGGATAATCCCCTGAATTTTTAACTATTACACTGTTTCAATGGTCGCTCTTCTGGTAGGAATGAACCATGAATAGATGGCCATGTTTGAGCAGTATGGGTTTGAACCCAGCTTTGGCACTTTCTGTACTCTCTCCTTGCAATCACTGCCTAGAAAATGAGAAATGTAAAAAAGTATTTTGTTTTTATCTCCTCTACGGAATCCATTCATGGGGCCCTTAAACCAGGTAAATTATTTTGTTCAGTATTTCCCCTTTATGTCTAAAGGGGATACACATTCTGTCAGACTGCAATCTAAAGCCGCCATAAAATGAATGATTGTAGAATTTTTAAAAGCGCTCACAATATATCCTTATTCATCAGTTCAGTAATACCTCATATAGTTGGGAAGATGGACCATGAATCAAATGACAGTGTTTGAGCAAGATGGGTCCAATATCAGCTTTTGCATTTGAATGCATGTTTGTCTTTCTTTACTCTCTCGTTGCAAAGGTTTAGGGTGATAAAAATGATGTCAGACTCGATTTCAAGTCCCTGTCTATATTGCACAAATGTTGTCCGACCAACTAGAGAAAGATTTCAGATCACATCCACTAACCTCGGTGAATATGGAGAAGTTTCATGTTTGGTAGGAAAAGTTAAAGGGGGATTCAAATTCTGTCAGACTGCATTGTAGCTTTGCAGTCAATCTACAGTGTGGCGATTCACTGTATTGTCTCAGCTTATAATATATTTAAATCTCAAATAATATTCTTATTGTCTTATTCGCATTAAACTTCCATTGTTTTCAGTTCACAGCGCCTGGATGCTATTGCACCCTATGCAAAAGAACATATTAAGCGTGAGCTCAAAGGCCTGAATGATAGCACAAGAAGACATTTTCAGCATTTGAAGCCTGTTTTATTTGATTTTAGGTCTGCCATGTCCTTCCCTTTGCCTTTAAAGTCAGTTTTATGTAGCCATAGCTTAATTTTATTGTTATGTTAACATTATGAAGTTCATCCGTGCAATTGAAACTATATATATATATATACAGTATATACTATATACTGTACTGTATATATATATGTATATATATGTATATACTGTATATATATAATATGTATCGATCATCTTCACTTACTGTATATATATATATATACTGTATATATATATAATATGTATCGATCATCTTCACTTGTGTAACGTCAGCTCATAACAACTCTCCAAATTTCCGGCTTATGCAATCTAATACACTTAAGTATAGGAGTGCAGTATAAAGCACAGGAGTAAGTCATTTTTAGACCAAATACCCTACATTATGAAATATCTGGTGCGAGCTGTCAAGGTTGCTTAGGAGATGACAGCAGTTTAAGACAGAAGGACATGATGTTTGACTCTGAGCTGGTGCACTGGTGGTGCTCTGACTGTGTGGTAACTGAAGCCAGGTCTACTGAAGGGTGTTTAGATTAACACAATTGAGTACATCTTTATAAGTAACCTGGATACTATACAGACCCATGATCTAACAGACACATAAACCAGGCATACAGTTAAATACTCATACTGCCATCTACTGGTAAAGAGGGTAAACATCAGCTTGGCCTTGGAAATAAAATAAAATATCAGTGCTAACAATAGGCTAACAACTATGCACACACAGTATTTACTTGTTTTGCAGATCCATCTATCTATCTATCTATCTATCTAGCTAGCTATCTACCTAGCTAGCTAGTAGTATATTTATTCACATTGGTTCAAATAGTTCAAAAATAAAAGTCAAGATGAAAGAACAGGAAAAACTAATAGCCTTACTATTCATTCACTATTCATTACTTAGATAGATGGAAATATCCGTCTTTCTAAGTAAAGGCTATTCATGTTTCCTGTTCTTTCATCTTGACTTTTATTTTTGAACTATTTGAACTAATGTGAATAAATGAACTGCAGAGGGACTGTTCTGAGACCAACCACAAGGCGGCGGTCAAAGGCCAATAATGTCAATGGGGTTTCCAGGTCAGTGGTTCCAGTTTTTTTCGATTGCTAACATGCATTGGTCAGAACTCAAGTCACACAGTCAGTGAAACAAGTCCATGGACCAAACAGTGAATCTTTTTCATCAATTTCACACAGAACGCACCGAACTCCATGAACTCTTTTCTCATTCATTTACAGTTTAGTTTTTTAGATTTAAAACACACTCAGTTCCAATTTCATGCATTTCTGCAATAACTATATTGAAATATACATAAAATCTAAGCAGAATATTGACAATAACATTAAATAATAATAATTTATTTGAAACATAGCTGCTTGCAATTTCAGCTGAAAAAGAAGACACGAGATGGGATATTGGTAAAAAACATCAAACTTATTATAATTATTAAACTAAGTTATTATTGCAGCCCTGGAATCTCAAGAATTTGTTTTTTATTTGAACTTTTAATTCTTCACAAGTAAATTAAACATAAAATAATAAATAAAGGATATTAAAGTAAATTGCTGCATTTCTGATTCAGTAATCTTACATATAATTTAGTGTCTGTCAGTAAAAGATGAAATATTGATTCATGTGAAAAATCATTCAAACTTCAAAATTCACCATTTACACAACGCTCAATGTTGTTAGTGTTTTTTAAAATAGTGTGTTATGAGTGACAGTGTATGCTTTCTGAGTGAGTTTGAGTGAGTTTTGGAGGTGAGATTATTGTAGTTGTTTGGCCCAGATGAATAATATAGGCTGTGTGAAGAGTTTTGAAAATAGTGACTTCAATACTGATCGATGCTTATTAGCAATTTAGGGGGGAACTGTACATCAGAAGTCAGATACAAAATAATTTTGACTGCACAAATATTCAGTATGTTGATCACCAATTAGAGGAAATTAGTGTCACTCTGCAGTTGTTTTAAAGACATCAGTGACTGCAATGTATTAAATATATACAATCTATAAAAATCTTAAACCTGCACACACACACACACACACACACACACACACACACACACACACACACACACACACACACACAAGGGATAATTAAAGAAAAGAAGGTGTGTGTGCATGTGTGTGTGTGTGTGTGTGTGTGTGTGTGTGTGTGTGTGTGTGTGTGTGTGTGTGTGTGTGTGTGTGTGTGTGTGTGTGTGTGTGTGTGTGTGTGTTCTGCCAAGGCCGGAAGCTGGAAAAGGTCAACAATGTCTTCTGTAATCCAGCACGACATGACAGATCCACATCGACCTGTAGATGATGACTCAGCAACGAAACCCTGAGGTTAGACATAACAATGGTGGGATTCGTGATGCATGATGAAGAATCATGTGTTAAAGCAGAAAGAGAAATATACCTGATTTGTTTTCTTTTCTGTCTTTTTAATTTATAATTGCATAGACAAGCCTTTCTTGGTGAGACCCTTCGAATGCAAATTTAGCAGAACCCTTTTGATATTTACACCTATTGCTTGAGACCTACAAAATATGTTTCTAGACCTGCGATTAACAATCATCAGTGCTGAATTTGGGGGGTTTATGTTTATCAAAATGCAAACCGGGTCACATTTTGCACATACATGTCTTAAAGCTAAAGTACAGCAGGCTGTTGGCGCGTCACACATGAATGACTGATGTTCCTCCTCCTTTTTCCATCTTGACACCTGAGGAATGAATATGAATATTATGTAAAGGTGGTGCATTTGGGTCATAATGTGCAGACATGTAGTATGTGGGTTAAGCAGTTACAGGCACCTGAATAGAACAAGTGAGCGTTTGACCCTTAAAGTGCTCTTCTTTCACTGCAGATAGTGTGTCCTGACCCATTTAAGAGGCAACTGACAGGACCCCCCCCCCCCCCCCCCACCACCTAGGGTTTCCAAGTGGTATTGCCTGTACCGTGTGTTATTATTTTATTACCTTCGTTAGTACAGGCGCAGCTCAAGTGTTTTTCTCTTCCTTTGTGCTATAAAGCGAGCCTTTATTTTCCTAGGAGTTAGTTCCTGGTGGTAGACATATTTGCATTGTGAAGGTGAGCCTTATAGGGATCTATGTAAACATTTACCTCATAATGATAAGATAACACAGAAACGTTATCGATTGTCGCTTTAAATGTCAGGCTTATTTTTTTCTAGGTAAGGGGTCAGTCTGAGTGTATGAGCGTGTGTCCTGCTCTTTTACCCAATCCAAAGCATTGCCCCCATGGTTTCTGTTGGTCTTCTAATTTCTTCCTCTGACAGCCAACCTCAACCATCTCCTCTGCAATCCGGGTTTCTGTGTCAGTGAACGTAAAGATCAAGTTTTTCTTAAAAAAAAATAATAGGCGTTTACCATTTTGAATAAATTCAGTTAAATGTTTTAAATATTATCACCACAGAACACCATACGTCTACAAACATCAAGTAAAAAACATATACATGCAAACAATTATTATAAAGATAGTTGTAAAATTTGTTGATATACAGTGTTTTTTGTTGCTGCTGTTGTTGTTGTTGTTGTTGTTGTTGTTGTTGTTGTTGATGATGATTAAAACATATATGTGTAAATTATTTGTATCTCTTCCTTAACTCCCAACGTCGTAATTTACGAGGCTACCATCTTAAGTTTGACGCTAAATCAGGTATAACACTGTACTTTATCAGATAACTGTACTTGATCAAAAATTGTTTTAACGAGTGAAATATCTGCAAATCACATGTGCTCATATCATGTGGAGACATCACATGTCAAGTGTCTAAAAAATCACATGTACTTGTTTGTGAATATTTGACTCGAAGGCTTGGTGACATGTGACAATTTCCCATGTTTTGTAAGAGATTACATTAGAATAGGTGGTTACAAGGGCCGGCCCTTAATCAGAACAGTAAAGGGTTTAATTCCACTACACAATGCAGGGGAGCCAATATATATGATAGTTATATAATAGTTTTCATCATGTCCCACATTTCTACATGAAAACCAACTATTCTAGACATTTCAGTCTGCGTTGTAAAAGAAATGGAACAGATGCAGCAGAAAAATGATTAAATGTTGGGGCTATTCCTACAGTTTATTAGGAGTTTTAGCTGATCTTGTTACTGACATGTATGACTGAGCCCCTTGACACTGAAGCTTCACTCCACACTTGGGCCCCTGGGTTTGTGCTGTATTCGCTCATTCTCCATAATGAATCTGATTAAATGCACCATTAAAACAAACATAAAAGCATTGGGGGGAAGACATTTAAATGTATTATCATAACGCATCTGAATATGTAGCCATCTGTATAAACTCGTGGTTCGTGTCCCATACTACTTGGGAATATATCACTTGCGAAAGGCTTTTTCACATGTGACAAGTTCAAATTATTTGTAAGGAATTACATTAGAATGGCTCAATGTTTTGCCGCTACTACTGAAATGTATTTCACAGACATAAGTCACAAAGTGTACATCAAGGGCATGAAGCAACATGCAAGAAGGAAATCATAGAAGGAACACAATACATCATGAAAAAAAACACAACACACAACTAAAATTTAACAGTAACATAGAGTGCAGACCTGGTCAGGTCAACAGGTCAACTACCTACTACTACAACAACCCTGTCTAAAACACCTCATATATATTTTTTTCTTATTTATCTTAAACAAATTAGATTAGATGTTACTAAAACAATGTATTTGATTTAGTGTTTTGGTGTTTTCTTTTATTTCAGAATAATAAAACAGAAGTGTTGCCCAGAAATATTATTGAGACTTTCAGAGCAGTGCATTGGAATGGAAGTAATAGGTCTATATCTACAGTGAGAATAAATCATTATAAACGATTGACACCAAAGCTTTGACGAGTAGGTCCGTATCATCGGACAAATTATAACGTAACTAACTGAACGATAATTCAAAACCCAAAAGGAGTGGAGATGCCGGGGATTGAACCCGGGGCCTCATACATGCAAAGCATGCGCTCTACCACTGAGCTACATCCCCTTCCGTCATAAAGTCACGACGGTATGTTTTTAAAGCTCAGCACATAGTGGTATGACCTTACACATTTGCAACGGGAGACGACATTTGTGTGGGATATTTTTGTTATGACCGGGGATAAGTTATGTAATTCCAACTTTAGCCCGGTTTCGACCCATGACCCAGCCCCATGTAACCCTACTGTATATTTGTGTGTGTGCGTGTGCATGTGCGTGTGCGTGTGCGTGTGCGTGTGTGAGACATTTTTGAATGGGTTAGGAAATCCCAAAAGAACTGCTTCTCAAGTGACCCTGAGCTTTTTTTAGTGCTGGTTTGTAAACAGAAGAACTGAATTGAAGTTGTAAGGAACTTTTGCCTATTTGTGCAGCCTACTTGTGGCTGCAGCTTTCTTTGATTTTATCCTTGCTCTGTGCTATTTGTAGCCTGCAGGTCATGTTTTGGTTCAAGTTAGGGGACACATCTGAGCAAGGGGCTCCTCTCCTTCCCACACTAACTTGGACAAGGACACATCGATGGGGATGAGGACAAATGTCATTAAAGAATGGTCTTGAGACAATGTTTATTATGATTTAGCACTATCAATAAAATTAAATTGGATTAAATGGACCTACAGCCCAAAATTTCAGTCAGACACAACTGGCCAAAATTCAGTGCTTTCTCATCACCCATGGTACCTTATTCCTTTGGGGAATTTAAAATAGCTCCCCTAATTATGTTTCATTATATCCTCCAGGGGAGCATGAATGAGGGGCTGTCGTCCCCCTCTGGAGAGCACAGCCTGTCACCACTCATGCTGTGTTTATCAGCATATCCTTGCCAAGGACACCACTTCCAGGCCCTGTTTGCTTAAGCCTTGTAGGGACAGACCCATGGGATGCACGCGTGGCATGAGGGGCTTTAGGAGAGCTGAAGAAGGGAATAAAAAGGAAGACAGACATGATGAGAGATCGACAACTTCCCTGCTTCTTCTCTCCCTCCGTATGCAGAATGAACTGCACTGGACTGCAGAGGGGTCCCCCAGGACAAGGGAGGGACACTGGTTGATATCAGATCGGATGTTGTGTGGATTTGGATTGGTGACAGGAACCCACCATATTGAGTCTATGCTGAGTAGGGGATAGTAGACAAGTGTTATGTGGAGGAGGGTTACTTAGGGACTGTAGAGTGCTTGTGGGGGCAGGATGTACAGACAGCCTGGATGCAATATGAGATGCAGAAAGAAATTCTTTATCTAATGCCACAGACCTCCAGACGTTACAGTGGACAGTGCCAAATGGGAATGGTGAGGGTAGAAATAAGCTAATTAACTAAAGCAAATGGCTTTACCATTTATATTATATGGGGTCAGCAAAGTGTACTCACTGTATTAATATGAAAGTTCTCATTATGGAGAAAAATGGAGGGATATATTATTAAATTGTCAATACTGATTCATTATATTGTCATATAGCTATATATAACTAGGCCTACTTTATTAGTTCAATTTTCAGACTATATTGGTGCCTATTAAAATGTCCTTGAACACAAGTTGACAAATTCGAAGGTCGTTGTATCTCAAACAGTATGGAGCAAGAGCTAAAACTACATTAGCTTAACTTATTGAGATTGGAAATAGTAATAAACAGCTTGCCTATAGCTAAGTTAAAATGCTATACCTAAAAAGCACGTCTCAAACTGTCTTGTCAGCGTGTTATGTCCTGGTTGTTTAACACACAGACTAAAATGTAAAAATTGTCTTTCTACAGTGAGTTCTATGTTAACCATTTATTTGTCAGGTCTGTATCTTTTGGGGCTGCTGTCTTATCATCTGCAAGCAGCCAGCTAAGCTGGGGCTAAGAGAGGCCTGAGAGGAGAGAGGAGAGGCACCAAAAATAAAGGCTGCAGAGACCATTAAAAGAAGGTCAGTAAGTTCATATATGCATGCAATTTTGAAGTTTGAGTTTACGGGATTTATATGTGCTTCATCAGTGCAGAGAGATGAGTAGACACACCTTAACTATTTAGTTTTCCTTTCCATGTTTTCACAGTTCCTCTTTTTAAAACGCATTACTTTAGATATTTCTGTCTCACAGAAACGTAAGTCAGCAGAAAATGTATGGTGCCTCTGTGAACTTTGAGTGTTACAGTAATACTGCCTTCTACGTACACAGTGTCCCCTCAGGATCTGTTTTGTCCACGCTCAAAGAATAGACGAGTTGCCAAATCCTGAGTCCTCACAAACAAGTTACCTTACTGTCTTTTTCAAACGTCAAAACACACGTAACATGCCGGCTTTCTGAGTCAACTTGTCCAGCGCCACACCTCAGTCTTTAACCAAATACAAAATAGCAGTGTTTACAATTCAAGGTCTGGAGCCCTCTGCATTACGCACATGCCTTAAGTCAGCTGTGTCAGCTGGAGCAAGGAAAGGCATGTTGTTAAACAAGATCTGCATGTCACATTCATGAACGTGAACACACACAGGGATAGGGGGAGAGAGAGAGAGAGAGAGAGAGAGAGAGAGAGAGAGAGAGAGAGAGAGAGAGAGAGAGAGAGAGAGAGACATTGCTGTGACCTTTCACCTATTTCTCCAAGCAGCTCTGGGAACTGTGGGAATCCCATGAAGCCAGGCAACTTCAATGAAAGTTTTGACATGGATGGATAAGAAAAAGGAAAAAAAAGCAGACAATGGAAAGCCATAACCTCTTGTCCTCCTTTTTAATTGTGACTTATAAGAATGTGATCACATCCATTAAAGTATGATTACGCATACCACCGTGCATCACAGCTACTGATGTGAGCACAATACATGCTACAAGAACATGATATAACAAGTTCCACCAGGCCTGTGACTTCTTCCGACTAGCATGACAACAAAAACATTAACAGACGCACATGCACAAACTGTTCTTGCTAAATGTTTGTGTTCACTGTGTTACGGAGATTTGGATATCATTATCGCTGCAGGGTGCTTGCGTGTGTGTGTGTGTGTGTGTGTGTGTGTGTGTGTGTGTGTGTGTGTGTGTTTGTGTGTATGTGTGTGTGTGTGTGTGCAAGTTGCTAAGCACCTGGTAACTGAATAGCCGAAACCTTATCTTCCTGCCTTTAGAGAGCTCATCATGTGCTGGAGTTTTGCTATCGTCTCTCGACGCTGTGATAATAACGTGACAAAGTCTGGCAGAAAAAGAAGCATCTGGATATATAAGCCTCTGAGATGTGCTTCGCTTGTTTTCAATTTGCGTTCAAAACACCCAACCAGGCCTGATCATTCCCCAGCACATTCACAAGGATTATACAATAACTGAGTGCAGTGCATAGTCCTGAGACAAAAAAACTGAATTTTTAATATGGATGTAGCAACAGCATTGAAGTTTAGTGTAGAGCAGACGTTACTCTGTAAAGTATCCTCAAATCTGCATACAGTCTGACATCTGCTTGACAAGTAGCTTTATGGTTTCATAAAAAAGAATCAGAAGGGGCTTATGTCCAGAAGGTCACAGTGAGGAGATTCTCCAGGCCTTTCTAAACCCAACCCTTCATCCAAGTCTTGTGAGGTGGAAACAGGTAGAGTTTAAACATGAAGGCCAGCCTGGATCCACCCAGAAACATGCTAGCAATGGTGCTCCAGTAAAGCAAGGTGGACCAATCATCCACTTGAGAGAACAAAAATGATTACAGAAACATTCATGAAAAATATACAGAAGGTGTGGTGTCTCCCCCAAGACAAGTGAAAACCCCCCTCCAGCATGACCAGACAGGCATGAACCTGGAGCCCAAACAAGGGAAAAGAAAGCCAGGAAGACACAGGAACAGCTGGAGAAGGTTGGTGGAGGCAGAACTCAGGGAAACAAGATCATCCTGGAAGGAATCAAAGATCGCCCAACATTGAACCAGCTGGAAAAGAGAATGAATGATAGGTTAGGTTGGGTGAATGAACAAGTGTACAGTAGACTTTATGTAGTATTCTACCACATAACAACAGTATCTTCTTGACAGGTAATTTTTCCTTTGGCCAGGAGGAACAACCAGAAAGCCCATCAAACAAAAACACCACAATGTTTCTACATATAAAAGAATCAGAAGGGGTTTTGTACGGAGGGTCTCAGAGAGGAGATGCTCCAGGATTGATAACCAACTTCAACTAGAGGTCATACATTCCTTTCAGATAACAGTCATAAATAAACACCTCATACATCTTTATGTCATTAACAAGGTCAAAATACAGGATTGCTGTTAAATTTGACAGGATACCAGTGGTAAAAATTGATCAATCAAAAATCATTCAATATCATAATGATGTTTCAGCTGGCAGAGAGGACATCCAAAATCCTTGTACAGAGTCACCTGTCCAGATTTGTGCCGACTAGAGCCACAAAGTTCTTGAAAACCAATCTGTGTGGCCGGACTTTGGTTTTATGTGCAGTGTGCTCCCAGTTTCATTACACAATAAGCCCTGTCAAGCACAAGCATACAAATGTATGCACACTCATTCATTCATACATATATGTTAACACGAGCAAGCTGTAGGCTTTATAACGATAACGTACACTTGATACATAACACTCTATAGACTTCAAACAGAGTTCATACAAACACAACACAGGATGATCTCTCTCACACATACACACACACACACACGCACACACACACACACACACACACACACACACACACACACACACACACACACACACACACACACACACACACACACACACACACACACACACACACACACACACACACACACACGCACAGTTATGTCAACAGTCACTAGTTTGCACAATCTGCAACAATAAAAGGCATTAGGTATTCTCATCTTCACAGACTGCAGAGTGTAAAAGTGACCACCAGGGGTTTTCAAAACCTCTCCAAAGCTCATTGGTTACTCAAATGCTGCATTCAGACAAAAGCAAGTCTGATTGGCTGATCTAGATTGAGTGGCACGGGGAGGCCCTCCCCACCAAGGCGGAGTAAAAAGATGGACGTTGGGGGGGAAGGGAAAGGACTCTATTTACAAATGAAAATTTAAAGAAACATCATCACCAGTACTACTGGACAAGGAAAGCGAATTTGGAGTGTGGACCTGGACTATTTTAATAATTTGAATGTGCAAGGCTGGCATGAGCATTTGTTTCAGTAAAAGGGTCAATTCTATAAGTGTGCGACAAGAGGAGAATATCCAGAGGTGATGAGGTTACCCTGTCTCTTTCGGACTGGACAATATCAATTACCTGATGAAAAAACAAACACTAAAATGAATTGATGATGTTTAACACTTTAAAATACAGACCTCCACAGAGTATCATGTACAACACAAAGATGAATATGCTCTCCAAAGTCCATCTAAGGAGCTGATATAACAGGTTAGTTGCAGCAGCATCTGCTCTGTGCTCGTTTTCTGTTCTGTACCTGAATTTATTAAATTCAGCATCAAATTGACAATTTAATCACTTTGCTTTCAACGGATCTTCATCTTTCCTTATTATAAAAGGCTCGCATTTGCAGCTGTGTGAGCACAGACTCACGATCAGTTTACCATCCCCCAGCAGTGCCTTCAAACTTCGGGATTGTGAAAGTAGAAGCTGATCGCGGATCAGTCTCTGAGTAAAGTCACCGTTTTCCATCTGGGTGCAGGTTGACAGCTCCTCTCGCCCAGCCCCCACCCTGTTACCTAGAGAGGCCCGGCTTGTGGCTTGTGTAATATTCTGATTGGTTGTTTTGTTCGGAGGGGGCGGGGAAATGGGCGTTGCCGAGCGTATTGTGATCTCACAATCAGCTGTTTTGTACGTCTACATTCTGATCCGAGGATCAGCTGGAGGCAGCAATAAACAGAGGGAAAATCTGCAGCGGAAAAAAATAGAGGAGCGGAAGGAAAAGCTGCAGATGTTATGATCTGAAAAAACATCAGTGTAACATTTTTACACGAAGCCCTTCTTCTAAGAAGAAAGCCTTTTATTTTTGTATGATGGTGTTTTAACTACCTCACTTAAAGACTATCTAAAGCTATGCTTTAAGAATTGTTGTCGTTTCTACTGTGTGTGTGAGATCTCGTTTACAACTTGAATAATATTACAAAGGCAGGTAAGATATTCTTTACTTTGCTTTAAATCTAATACTTGGTGTGTTTTGTTTCTGTGTGATCTCAAGAGGTATCTAACCACATTTGGCTCTGCCAGTGAAGCGACTGCATTCCTCATATGTATCTACAGAAAATGTCATATATCAGCCATCGTGAAATCATAGAACAGGTAGAAATATACAGCTTTTTCTGTCGCTGACTCATTAACAAGCTATCTTTGGCTGCTGTGGGTTGTAATAGGTAATGACCTATTATTAGGCCTCGATTTGAAAGCAGCAAACACCTTAATTAGGTCGATTCGACGTCCTATATGCCGAAAAATGACACCCTCTTGCATAAGTGAAGGATATAATGTCACAAGACACCAGCAGCCGTTGTTCTGTAAATTGCACCAAATGCTGATGTGGAGTCAAGTCGATGGCGGATGTTGATGTTTTTTTTCTGGGAGGCGGACCATGTCCTTGTCAGGTTTTCTGCAATTATGGTGAATTATTTCATATTCTGTGAAATAACAGCAGCTTCAGGGTGTCGACAGGAGCCCATACAGTCGATGTCTTTCGTGCACTGTCGTTGAGCCACAACTGTCATTGCTTTGACCCTTCAGCTGCAGAGCTTACAGGCTACGGATAATTCATGTTTAACCTGGATACTCAACAGAAAGTCTTTTCCCTTTTCGGCTGTCGATAATCTGATGCCGAGGTCCATGCTATATTTTGCCACATTAAATCCAATTGAAGATATTTCTGTGTATAGTGTAAACATTGTTGCTGTGGGGGCAGCGTATCGTTTCATAACGTCAGTGGGTCTCAACTCCAGACGATGGCCGTCGACAATAGCCGCCGTTAGCTTGTGGATTGTTGTCGGTTTAATGATGCAAAGTGCAGACAAGACATAGCAACATACATAGGTAACACATGCACGGTCCTAACATCTTATATTTTCGATATGTTTGTTCTTCTTCGTGTTCTCCGGTCGCCAAAGAAAGGCTGCTGTGTCGGCGTCAGTGACGTGTGCGTGACATCACAGGCGTCTTGTTTTTAGTTCGTGAGTCCCCTCCCATCCTGCTCCGCTCCTCCTCCCCCTCCTCCTTTAAAAAAAAAAAAGAAAAAAAAAAGACCAATGCCAAAAGAAATGCAAGGCGTTTTATATTTTAGGATGTGCAGTTGTGGCTTTAAAAACAAATTCATAGTGTTACTTCTGAATAAAATAAATTCCAGGTTTAATCTGGTTAGATTGGCCAGATTTTACGTTTTAATTTAGGACAATGGGTCAGCAGAAAAATAAATAACTTTCCACATGTTCACATAGACCAGATGTTAGAAAGGGTATCATAGAAATAGAAGTAAATGACCGTATCAATTTTATTTGACAGCATAATAAATATGCAGAAGATACAGTTGTTCCATAAACAACCACCATTAATTAAAACTACAATGCAGTTTCTGTAGCTGGAATACATTATGATAATGACAAATAAGGGGAAAAAGGTGAGTGTTAAAAGCAAAATAGGATGCACTTATACCCAAAACTGATAGATTAGATTTACATATTATCATGCTAACACTGTCTTGACTACAGGACATGTATTAGTGTAATAGGTGGTAGTTGTTACATTATCCTTCTACACAACCTATGCCATATATTTAGAAACTGTCTCCTCCAGGATATAGGCCATATCACTGGTGGTTATTTGTTCTCCATTGGCAGTATCAAAGGTTATATTTACACTATCAGATAGCCCCAATTAGCTGGTAGAGCCACTAAACTGGTCAAATTGTTTTATCAGGGAACTACTGCATGTAGTCAGTGTATAGTGTGTGTGTTTTGTGGATGTCTGCTGCACCTTATGCAAAGCAGCCTCAGGCCTTGTCACCATCATTTTGTTTATCTGGATTTTTCATGGTCTCATGACTTAAGTTTCTATTAGTTCAGGAATGCAATAAAACAATCTCAGTGTTGAGGATGGACTGCTCTGCCGTTTTGTTTTCCTTTACAAAATCTCTAAAATATAACAATGTGGCCTTTTTTTATGTAATTGACTGGATAGGATTTTTAAAACATGACCTAGAAATTGAGTCAAAATGAACTCATACAACCCAGCGTATAAGAAAAATACGGCTAAGAGATTTCTATCCAGAAGACTCTTAATGATTTTGGTGGAAAGGGGCTTCTACCTTTGCAGCTTTTGGCCCATTTTCTCCCCCATTTTATTTGTCTCATTTTCTCTTGTTATTTCAATCATACACCCGTACAACAATCTCGTTGACAGTGCCCATATTTGTTTAAATTATTATTATTCCATCTGACGTAAGAAATCTCAGGGGAATGTACTGTGTTGTTGCTATTAGGGATTCTCTTCCCTTTATGTTTCTGGTATCCATGGTGATTTTCCAAAAAAGGACAGAAAAGTGCTCGCTTCTCAACAAGCATCCATGCATGTCTCCTTCCATGTCTCTGTATATACAGTAAATCTCTGTCACACACTTTGTTTCACCTTTTAATCTGTGCTCTTTAAAACCTCTCATGCCTTCTACTCATCATGTACTTGGTGCAATAGTCTGCAGCAGCAGCAGCACATATTGGATTTCGATGAGAAATTAAAGTCAGATCAGGCGATCGGTCAAACAGATCATGGACTGAAATAGGTCTTGATCTGGAATTTAAACCTTAAGAACTCAAAACTTAAATACTTATTAAAAGGACATGTCAAAACCAACAAAACAATTTAACCTACATTTTAAGTGATATATGTAGGTGTGTCAGCAAGTTTTGGGAGATGTTTGCTCCCTGTAATCCCTTAGGCATTCCTTTTTCTGCACTCACAGTTTCACTAAATAAAACTCAACCTTTGAACATGTAGTGGTTTGTCTTGTTCTAACATCTGTTCAAGATTACATCATTGTGTTCCCATTTAGGTCAGGCACTTGTCCTTTGCCTCAGTACCTTCTGTCCTAATGTCTGTCTGTCTTTGTGTTTTAACATTCACTTTGTTTGACCTTTTGAGAGTCTGGGTCTTTGTATCACCTATTTTCATCTCCTGCTCCTCCTCCTCCTCCTCCTCCTCTACTTCTTCTCTGGCCTGTCCAGCTGTCCCTCAGACTGTGCTGATTGGTTTTCTAAACTCCATGGGGGAGGGAAGTGCAGCAATTGTCCACCACCTATTTGCCTGCTGATTTAATTTATTTATTTATTTATAGTAAAAAAAAAACAACATTAGTTTTTATTACCACCTACTGTAGCTCAGCGTTCCTCTGCCAATGCATTTCAAAGTAAAGGTCCTCATCATGTGATTTTTTTTCAGCAGGCTTTAAAGCTGCTAAAATCAATATGTTTATATTAACAATGAAGCAGATGACTATGTGCGTGTGAAACGGGTCCTTTACCTGCACATAATTATCAGCACACTTTCAGGTGCAGCAGGCAGATGTTTTCAATGCTACCTACGGCACCAAAACATAGTTAAAAGGATGAGGATTAGCCCTATATTCATCAGTTGACAAAAAGAAACACAACTCCAAATGAATGATAACTGTGCAACATATCAACTATCTAAACCAATTGTTTAGGTTGTGTTTTTACAACTGCTGCCCCCAAGTGGCTAAAAAATAACTGCACTGTTAAATTAAAATGTGTTGCTTCATCCAAGCTGAATATTCCCACCTCATCTAATATGCAAGCTATTCAACAATGTTAGACTAAAGAAATAAGCTACTTCTGTATTGAATGGCTCCTTGTTTGTATCAATACAGATCAAAATGCTTTGAAGTTTGAGCCCAAAAAATAGTTGTGTGTGTTTTGAAATAACCCTAAAGCTCTTACCACACATATTGCTTATCTAATACACTCCAACTGAACAGCAGGAAATGAACTCAATGTCCTTTTAAAGAATATGTGTTGACAGTGAAACACATTATCATCAGCTTAACACTAAAGACCCTCTTCTCTCTCTCTCTCTCTCCAGGCCTTTGCTCCAAACCAAGTGAAACCTTACATTTGCACTACAGACGCCTGTCCACTCCTGTTTGTCAAAACCGAGATCCAACAAAGGGCTTCAAGTGAAAGAAAAGGAGATCTGACAAAGCATTGCTTAAAAAAACAACAACAAAAAACAAGCGATACCTAAACAAAAATAAGAAATTCAAAAAGGCAGCTACAATTCTTTCTTTGTGGACAACAAGAAGTCTTCAACACTTGACAATACAAGCAGTCATGTTTCAGCGTCTGAGCAACCTGTTGTTTGGGGAAGTAGAAGAGGTGGAGGCTGAGCTGAAGGGACCCAACCCCTGTGTGACAGAGGCCGACGAGGAGGGATGGATGCTCGTCAACCTGCCTGGTGAGTCTCAGCAGAGGAAGTGCAATGGTGGGTTGGATAGGTCGCTGTGGCATTTTAGAGCCACATCGAACTGGGAAATAGTCCAATTGTGTTTGATGTTCACAGATTGAGGTAGCTTAGAATTACTTCTATTCCCTCTTGCATGTCTATAATACAGACTAACATTTGAAGCATGGAAGTAAAGATGTAGATGATGGGGTGAGGCGAAGAATCAGTCGGGGCATGGCGCAACTACAGCGGTGCTCACCCATATGGCTGCCATACCAAAAGTGTTGTCTGTCAGTTGATGGAAACACATACATCTGCTTCCTCTTTGTTAATGATCTCAATCATGACAAAGGCAAATATTGAGTCTGAAAATTAGCTTTCAAATCAACAAGCCAATCAAACATCAAAAGCAACGTATAATTCAGGAGAGTCAAGAAAAACATTATGTCACTGACATAATCACAACCTTAGAGGGTCAACACAACTAATGATGTGACTCCTTTATGTTTTGTGTTTCCTTACCCCCTCTTCTTCCCCTCCTCCAATTTATTTAAACACCCTTACATTCCCCACACTGGTATGTGTGCGCGTGCGTATGTGATCCCTTAAAAATGGCCCCCCCATCAACCCGCATGGCTTTTTGAAAATCCACCACATTTGCATAATTTTTGCAACATCACCCTCCAACCTTAAACATCTCTCTTTATTGGCTGTCCCATCCCCGATCTCATCGCTGCCATGTGCTCAGAAGAATCTGACTGCATGGTGCAGGCGGATGATGAGACGGGAGCCCCACTGATTGCACAATCATTCCCAGACAGTAAGCAATCGAATCATCAAGTCACACATACAAGAACTGAATTCCCAGCCCCCATTGCCCAACCGCCTCGCAAGCGCTGTAGGACACATAAAGGTCGGGCACGAGGTGCGGTAGCACCATCAGACCCCTTATATTGTCAACGCGCTAGCCCCTCAGACTTGGGTGCTACTACACCCGTGACCCTGCCAAGACGGGCCAGACTGTCCACGCCCTCCTCCACCCCGTCGATATCCCCTGGCTCTGGAAGTGAGTGTGGGGGCAGTGGGGGTAGCAGTAGGGCAGGCCCAGAGAGAGGCTGCATGGATGAGAGCTGGTTTGTCACCCCTCCCCCCTGTTTCACTGCAGAGGGAGCCACAGCTGAGGCCAGCCCGATGGAGGACCTGCTCATCGAGCACCCCAGCATGTCTGTGTACGTCTCCCCGAGCAATTTCTCCATGGTCTCCAACAGCAACCTGTCTGTGGTGGGAGAGGAAAGCATTGTAAGCCTGGCGAGCAGCGTGAGGTGAGAAATAACACTTGTTATGCTGGCTACACTTGACCTTCACCTGCCTTTTCACCATCAGCACAACAATCACAACAATCACAACAATCACGCCTTTTGATTTTTTTCCCCCGCTCCACTTACAGCAGAGTGGCAGAACCAGCTGCTGCCCCCACCACCCGCAGCACTATGCCCACCAGGGTGAGCCGTGGAGCAGCTGCCCAGGTTGGAGCTCTAGCCAAGGTCACCCAAGTGGCCAGGGTCCAGCGTGGAAAAGCTCGCATCGAGCGACGCCATCTGGGCCGTAACCGCATGCAACGCCAAAACCGCACCAGGGAGCAGGTCCCTCGCCACGCAGCCCACGCCAGAAACACCTTCCTTCACCAGCCCAGCAAGCGTAACATCTGCCACTAAACTCCCCAGCAACCAGGGGGCATCGTTTACTCTGAGGGCATTAGTAGTGCATAGTCAACTCCAAGACACACAAGAAAAAATGTATTCACCCACTGCATATTTGCTTTCATTCTGCACATTATATCATATTAAACTCAGATAGCAGTCAACAAGTAGCATCATTGTTTTGGTCTAGTCACAAATTGACTCCACCTGGTAGTTTTATGCCCCATTCTGCTGTTATGAACCAAGCCCTCTGAGTAGATCTAGACCGTTATTATACATGTTGTCCATTGCAGTATCCAAACAACTAAAAAAAAAAAAGGTCTTTAAAATATTTATACAGGTAATACTTAGCAACAATAATGTCTGAAAAACAACAAAAAGTTTAGCTTGATTAATATTTTTTCTCTTCTCTTAGTAAAATATTCTATTTTCTCTCACTCTTCCTCAAAGCATGTTTTTGTTTTAACAATTCAATCATTAAAACCCTAAAATATTTTTTTCAATTTGGAAATGCGGATTTGAAATTTAAATATCCAAGTGTACTTTGAGACGCTTCAGGTGGAAACCATGCAAGACAGAGACAAGTTCATCCTTAGTATCTTTGCAGGGAAAACAACTCATCATGTTTTTAAAGCTTTCCTTTACAGGTGATTATTTGAAAGGTTATACCGTGAGTGAGGAGTGTGAGAGGAAAATCACTTGACTTTGTTTCTCTCCAGTTTGCTCTGTCAACATGTAAAGTAAAAGACAAAGGCAAGAAAACAAGGGGTAACCAGTTTCATCATGGGAAACGAATATTGTGATATTTCTCTCATCACTTTGTGAAGGATGAGAGCAAGTAGAAGATGGTGAGAGTATGAGCAAAACAGACTAAAGAGTACAAATAATGTTATGATGAATTAAACTAGACATTATTAAAGGGAATGTGGTTAACATGAAACAGTCATAGGGAAGTGTTATGTAACCCTCTGAGCAGCCTTTGAGCATTTAGAAAATGGCCTTGTCCCTCAGTTTTGAATATTTCATGTGTGTTGAAAAAGGCCACTTATTGGTATGAACATGAAGATGTGATGTGTGCCCACAATAAATAAATAGAAATATTGATAAGGGGTATGATTGGAGCTGAGGTGAAAGGGTACAAGGCTTGCCTTTGTGTTACAGGGTATGGCAGGTTATAGTAAGTACAGAGCGGTATTGATGGCAACTCTTTATTTTGTTTTGTGATATTGTTTTCGGCTCATTTTGTCTTGTATATTACAACATTATTTCACTTTCTCTCTCTGCATGGTTCCACCAAAGAAAGGAAAGAAAGCTTTTTTCCTGTCAAAAAGAATGTACACTTTTGGCTTTTAAAGCCAACAAATACAAAAAAAGATCCCTGGGGATCATACACAGCATGGTGATCATTAAATGTGTGGTCTGTAAAAAGTAATGCGCCCAGCACACATCAGCCACTTTCATCCACAGTGTGTGCTGTGATCTTCATTATCCACGTGAACACCAAAAAGAAAGTACGGCCTATAAGACCATCAGTCCCTTTCATCGAAAATTCACGCACAGCCCAGGAGGCAACTGTTAGGGAAAAGGGAAGAAACGTCTCCTTAAAGCCTAACAACTCTCAACACATTCAAAACTATCATCTTGCGTAATGGTCGTGCAACCCATTGCTCTCTATTTACATTGCCGTCCGTCCTTTTCCCGTTAGCACATCCAGCTCTAACAGTTTCCACTTAAAGATCTAGCTTACTGATATGTATTCAACAACAATAGTAAACAATGGTGCTGAAGTGTATACTAATGTTTGTAAATTATTTGAGACATGGATGTAAGTTTGCACTGTCATACATTATGTGAGTCAAAGTTTTAGCGGTGTGCTGTGTGCTTGTATTTTGTTTTGTTTTTCTTTTGTGATATTGTTTTCTTTTTGTTTTGATTCAAATTGTGCGTGAGAAGATGTACTGACACATTGCTAGAAACTCTTTTTAAAAAACATAAATAATGGTCATTTATTTCTCTTGTAAATATTACAAAAACAATTTATAATGATCCGTTAGATGTCAAAGCCTCTCAGGACCACAACGTTGTGTCCAATGGGACTAATGAGAATCCTCTCTCTGCCTCACCTCTGTGCTCATTATCAAATCAAGAGGGCATTTCCGTGGCCAAAAGTGGTGTTTTTGCCCCAACTTCGGTCTCATCTCTTTGAGATGCACCATAAAAAACAGCACTTGACTCAGAGTTGATGTGCCATAGGCAAACACTGCCCTCCAGAGGGTCCACTTAGCACAGCTCTAGCTGTATGGATGCTGGTGAGGATCGGTATGATGACATTGGGATTCATGTCAGATTGTTTGGAAAATGGAAATGTCTTGTCTAATTTAGATCATCTAGATAAGTAAATTACATTATTTTCCCTTGAATCACATACCACAATTTCTTTCTTTTCCGACAATAATCCTATGAATAACTCTGTTTTATTCAAAATCTGTTAATACCTGTTAACTTATGATATAATTATGAGTTTTATCTTTTATTCTGTTTAAAGATGACTATTTTGTGTTCCATTGATTCCTCTGAATGGTGCAGGAGATGTATTTGAGGTGATGAGTCTAACATGCGCATACACACACAGACACACACATAGTGATCTCTGTAGGCTTTCTCACTCCCCAGAGGCTATTCTCCCGGACTGTGTGTCTGAAGTTGAATTCTGTTTGCCTGGTGTAAAATAATGCATACAGAGTGAATACATGATCATAATGAGAGAGCACAGGTGCATGTGTGTGTGTGTGTGTGTTTGCATACATAATGTCAAACTGTCCTGTTTACCTAAATTTGATTTCTTCCTTTCTCACCTGTGTCATGTAAAAAGGAAATGTGTTCTCAGTATGTCGTGTGTGATTATTGAATGGTGTGGTTTAAGGGTGAAAGTCATCCAACAATGGAGAGAGGGAGTGGTCACCAGGTGTGTCAAGCCTATATGACGTGGACAGGGAAAGGATGAGGCAGGAGATAGTTTATATATTTAAAAAATAATAATAATAATTAAATGTATCATAAAAAATACAATAGAATATGCTTGTATTTTCCCATATAGAGATGTCCACCAATAGGGGGGTTTAAATGAGAGGTGTTGAATGTCTGGGGAGTTTCATATGTTTTATGTTGTGCCCTACAATGATGGCAGCTTAAAAACACTTGGGGTTTTCCCCATGTTACATCTCAAAGTACACCTGCCCCCTCATAAAAATGAAATATATAGACATATAAAACTTGGTGTATCTGATATCTACAGTATGGTGATTGTGCCTTTCACTATTTCTGCATGGTTTTTGTGATGTACTGATTTTTCCATCCCCGAAGTGGACAGACGTCCACTGACAGGCAAGACCTATGCAAAAATCAACGGATGGATTTTCCAGCATCCATTCAGAAAACACAGGTACCCGCCAAAACAACAACAATAACAACAACAACAACAATAAATACTCAGGTTAACACCTGAATCTTGTGTCATTATTTTCATGTGGGAGAGCCAGAGGGAATGGAATAAGAGCAGAGAGCATGTAATCTAAAATAACTGCAATCCAAACAGTACTTAAAAGGGAAGTGAGGAATTATTACTAGCAAAATGTGATTAAAGTATCAACAGTTAAAATCATCTTTATGCAGTAGAGTGGCCCCAGAAGCCTCCTAGGCCAGAATTACAAAACATAAACACATGAACACATACATGCATTCTCACGCTCATATACATACATACTGACGTAGAAAAGTAGAACAATGTTAAGTAAAGTAGAATATCAAGTAAGATTGTGTGAAACAGCAGAATAAAGAAGCATAAATTGATCATACTTAAGTAAAATACCTCAAAATTGTAAGTGCATGCATCCTACTTTGTCACCGTTGTCCACCTGGCAGTGTAAAAAGTAGGAGATCGTTTACAGCATGCAAAAGAGGAAGAGGTGAACAGACGGGTGTGGTTGTGGAGAGTAAACACAAAGGCTAGGCTTTGTTGTCAGATATGGGCAGGCTGCTTTCATGCACAACATGAACTTACATTGGCTGGAAAAAGGAGATATTTAAAGAATATGAGATGTGTATGTTGATTAGGTGTAAACAAGGAAAATATAGAATAAGAAAAACATCTATTGTTCTGAGACAGATTGTTCAAGTCCAAGCTGACTTGCTCTGGACTTTCCGTGGACTGAAGCAAGTAGAACAGTTCCCTGTTGAGGAATCAAGTGCGTACTGTACATTGTCGAATGAGACTGTTAAGTGTCTTCTGCTGCTGAAAAGTGGAGAAACAAGAAAGGAGGAAGGCTTTAGGGGAGGGACAGAAAAGTCTGTAGCCTAATTGGAGCAGCAGGTATTCCAACCTGCTTTGACCTGTCTATCCGCTTCACCAGTAACACGACTCCGCAGCTGTTTGAATGGTCTGTCTCCTGGGGAAGTTTTACCATTTAATCACTGTGATATTACTGGATGGGAAATGGCTTGAAGCACCTTTGCTGGAGAGGGGATTTATCATCAGCTGCTGTAGTGGCTCTTTATGGCCCTGGCGCCTTAATCTACTGTGAAGTAAGTCTCCTATTGGTACAACGCAGCATTAGCCACAGTGTGCCATTTCTGAATAATTCCTTTTGAGTTATACTTTTTTTTTAATCCAGCTTGCTCTTGGTCTAGATTCTACAGTGATAATACGTGCTAAAATTCTCGCGGTCTATTTCCTTGACACTCCTTACCGGTTTTTTCCCTGAGCTGTAACACGAAGCGAGCGTCCCTCTCCGTATGGTGTCGTGATTCAGCTCAGGAGCTCTTGTAGTCTTGGTGACGGCGGGTTAACTCCTCTCATCTCACCTGCCATGATAGAAATCTCCAAATTAACACCGTCACTGATGATTTGGATTTGACTACACGTGTTTTCCGACACCGGTAAGCAACATTGGCGTCGCTTTAAGCTCTTTGTAGCTATTTCTAGCAGAAATTGTAGCAGAAACAAACAGAAAGATGTGTTCGCTAGTGACAGCGGTGACCACACAGTAGCCTACGCGTAACTGATCACGCTTACAGTCGGCTCTGTGATTGTGTTTCAAAACGATAGTAATGCTGTTGTGTTAATGAAGTCTGCGGCTTTTCTGCGCAATAGACAGACGCAGGCAGACATTATCTCATGTCAAATATTTGCATTAGGCTATGTTTACTTACTGGTGTAATGGCAGGTTAAACGCGAGCAGGGCTCAATCTTAAATCACTAGACGAATGCTTCTGTATTGTAAGGACGTGGCCTATGTGGTGTGTTGTCTTCTGCAGGTTGCAGCAGCCTACATGACTTGAAAAGTGCATCATCATCGGAGCTAACGATACACAGCCGTGTCTTGGCCTATCAAAAATAAGAGAGTAGAAATTTAAGATATACTTTATAATTCTCCGAGGGAATTGTATCTTAAATCAAGGGTGGTCATATCATACAAGAAAACTACAGATCCCTGTAGGAGACTGTGATATAGTTAGTGGGATATTAAATATCCCATCAAGTAGATTCCTGAGCACCATAGCAACGCTAGGGGTCCATACAGGCAGGGGTATCATCTGGATGACAGTAGCAGGTGTGTGTGACTGATCATCCCATAAATGTACGGATGTGACTGGAGATATGGATATCCCGCCCTAATCTCCCTCACCTCCTAAGATAAAGATAACTAGCAGGATCAACATGCACAGCCCTGCTCCAGAAATTGTGGCAGGGTACCCAAGTGGATGTACAGCGGATAAAGATGTCAATTCAGAGACAACCCTGGGTAGTGCCTACTCTCCGGTGGACTACATGAGCATCACCAGCTTCCCCAGGCTGCCAGAGGACGACACGCTGTCTGGAGAAAACACCCTCAAATCGCGCAAAGATGATGACAATGTCCTGAGTGAGCAAGATACAGGTGAGCCATGTCAGAAACAATTGCTGCATCTATCCTCCAGAAACACTCTTGTTGAGTGTGTTTGTTTCTGGGTGTGGATTCATGAAGCAGTAGGCTATTGTTTTCCAGTCAAATCTTCAGGAGTTGTTTGCACTACTCATATTACAAATCATTTATAAAGGTTGGATTTGAACTAGGGCTGCAACTACTGGTAATAGTCAGTTCATTCTAAAATAAAAATAAAAAATAGTGAAAAGTGTCTCCAGAGCCCGATCCTCAAATCTCAATATACATCTTTATATGACGACAGCAAATCCTCTCACATACATTTTTGTGCATCTTAACTACAAAGATGCATACATATTCCAGAAAATGAGAAGTGCCTACTTTAAGATGATACATTTTCTGTATGTAGTTGTAGTTGGTGTGAGAGAACAGAACATATAGCTCTTTTCAGTTCAATCTAAGCCTTGTTTGTTTGTGTTTAATGTTCCAGACCCGGATCTGTTTCTGAAGTCGGCTCGCCTGCAGCGTCTCCCCTCCTCAGCTTCGGACCTTGCTAGCCATGATATTGCATCCCTGCGGGAGACCACCAGAGACCCCTTTACCGAAGACTGTGCCTGTCAGCGAGATGGACTGACAGTTATTATCACAGCTTGTCTCACCTTCGCCACAGGAGTCACTGTAGCTCTGATTATGCAGATCTACTTTGGAGACCCACAGGTAATTTTCTTACCTGCAGTTGTAATTGTTGCAACAGTGTTGCTTTTCTCAAATAACTACAGGTGATTACAGGATTATGAGTAATTCTACATGATCCTCTCAGTTTCCTCCCACACAAGCCCAACTCAGTTAAAAGGCATATTGACAATCTCTACCTTTCTGCTTTGTTGACAGATCTTTAACCAAGGGGCAGTGGTGACAGATGTGGCCCAGTGTACATCTCTTGGCTTTGACGTTCTGGCGAAACAGGGGTCCAGTGTCGACGCTGCCATCACCGCTGCCCTCTGTTTGGGTATTGTCCACCCTCACACTTCTGGTATTGGAGGGTGAGTGAAACATATTCATCTCTTCTGAACAGGACTACCACTGAGGTTCTTAGACTTGGTTGAATATGAAGCCTTTGAATGCTTTGTACTCTGTTGATGTTCAGCGGTGGAGTTATGTTGGTGCATGACATCCGTAATAACGAGACGAAGGTCATTGACTTCAGAGAGATGGCACCATCTGCCATCCAAGAGGAGATGCTGCAGACGAATCTTGATCTAAATGTAAGGCACTTTTCCTGGTGTGCCCTTTTTCTAACTGAGATGTTGAGTATGAGAACAAAAAAGACAGTGTCATTATTGTTGTTGTTGTTTAGTACTGGGGTTAATGTGTGCATCCTGATCTTGCTGTCACATTACAGACCGGCCTGCTGGTGGGAGTACCAGGCATGCTCAGTGGGATGCATCAGGCACATAATCTCTATGGCAGGTACGGTCATTTTTATGTAAAACTAACTAACTAACTAACTTTAAATTGTTCAGTCTTCCCCCATTGTAGGAGCCATTATGTCTGTTTATTTGTTTATATTTGTAGCCTATATCAAATCTGGTATGGGTGGCAGTGCAGATAAGTGTGGCAGGTGAAATCTATAGGTGGCACAGGTACAACAGACCATCTTATCATGCATGGGAGACAGGGAGATTGCATGTTTTTACCGCTCGCATGCTTGTATGGCAACCACACCAGAAAGCCAGGCCGGCCTTCACGTCGCCCCACAGGTTTTGTGACCGTCAACAGTGACTTCTGTCTGGACATCTGTTCATTAAAGTGTGTCAAAATCAAAGTCTTCTCCAACACCCAGCCGAGTAGCTCATTGCTAGAAAGGACAGTGGCTACACGCATGCCTTGCAATGTAGTCATAGTCCTCATGCTGGTTTCTGGATTTTCTACATTCCTTCTTTGATATTGTTTTTTTTTTTTTTTTACTTTGTGGCGCTCCTGTGTTTCTAAAGCCACTTATAAATAGGACCTGAGCTATGGTTTCCTTATTTATTTGGCTAAATATTTTAAGACAAGAATAGCAAAAGTGTATATTAACGTCAGCTCTGGGAGCTAAAGGAGTGAGATTTCACAGTGAGAGAATCAGCAGCTGTGTTTCAAGAAAAGACACTGCTTTTTTTTCCCTTTTTTTTTTTAGCCAGAGCGCTGAGCTGCAATTACTTTGATGCTGTGTAATTATCATGATCTTGATACCTCTGCTGGTAAAAGGATGATGTTACAGAGCTAACTAAGTTGCTCTATAAAGTTTTACGCTAAAATATTGTGGATTATTATTTTGGAACAAAAATCACATTGAAAATTAGGAGTGTTTTTATGAGTTTTAAACATTTCTAAACTAAGCCAATCATTCATGACTTTTGAATTCCCCAGAATGCCATGGAAGGATGTGGTTACCATGGCAGCAGAAGTGGCCAGAAATGGGTTTAATGTTACTCATGACCTAGGTAGGTACAGTGTAATGTGTAATGTAAAAGACAGCAGCATTATTGTCTAGCCTCAGTGTTGTTCTCGAGGTGAAGTGATATAAACGCTAGGTGCGATCTCATCTGCTGCTCTCTCTCTCTCCCTAGCTGAAGCTCTGGCTAAAGTTAAGGACCAAAACTCGTCAGATGCATTTCGAGATTTGTTCCTCCCCAACGGTCAGGCTCCCATCCCTGGGCTGTTCGCTAGACGTCTGGATTTAGCAGCCATCTTGGATGCTGTTGCAGATAAGGGGATAACGGAGTTCTACAGTGGAAACCTGACGCAGGAAATGGCAGCAGCAGTAAGGAAGGATGTTTTCTCCCTGTCTCCAACTGTGATTATATAACAAGTCATAAATACTGCATAGATCCACGCAGAGTCATTTTTACCCCCGGATGAACTTTAACCTTAACTTTTTACGAATTGGCTGGGGTAAGGTAATAATTCAGTAGTCGCAATGTGACAAAAATAAAGATGTCAGTTAACTATCACTCATAATTGTGTTGTTTAAAGGAAATATTTAAAGATGGTGTTCATTATTTACACACAATCTCCCAAAACTGGAGTATTATTTTCAAAGTAGTTTTAGTTGTAGTTAACATGCAGCTTAACACAAAATAATCCGTTTATTTAATCATTAGATCTTTGCATTGCACCAAGTAGATATATAGTATATTGTCCTAAATTTATTAGATTTTTTTAATTAAAGATTAGTCTTTAGGGCTTTTATTAATTTTTTATTAGAGAAGCTGAAGAGTGACAGGGACTGAGGATTGAGCCTATAGGGGATGCGCGCTCTGCCCAGTGAGCTTGAGGCCACTCCTCGTGATTATAATTTCAATGATCCAGCCATATTTCAGATGTTATGGCTGGATTGTCTTTGTGACAGTTATTTGTGATTACAAAATATGGATTCCAGATATCAGTACAGAATATATTCTATATATTATATAAATAATGATATGTTAATATATAATGAATTAAATGGAATGATAATGTTACTGGGCACTATGCATTTTAATAGGTGCAAGCAAGAGGTGGAGTGCTCACAGAGGCTGACTTTGGAAACTACAGCACAGTCTTACAGCAACCAGCAGAGATCAACTATCAAGGTAAATATTTGTTGTGCTATTTATTGTAAATCAGACTTGTTCGAGGGAGAAATCATATATTTACAAAAAAATTACTCAACCTGAATCAGTGGTAAAAAGCTATTTATGGTTTTATCAGGAACTGGTTTAGACTGAATGTTCAGAGTGGGATTAAGTTGTTACACTCTTCTAACTAACTAACTAATTTACTCTTAATCCCACAATACAGTTCTCACTCTTAATACATCATTTTTTAATAAAAAATAGTAAAAGTATCTAAATACATAAACTTACACATTTTGTGCTATGACAGGTATACCATCCAATTGCCTCATCAAAAAGAGACTTTTTTATCTCTCTATTTACCACATTGTTGACTCCAAGAATGCATATTTTACAGCAACATGTTCCACAGAGTCCCATCTCTCCTAACATATAAAGATTTAGGCAATATGAATCACGGTCTTAGATTGAGAGGGGGCTCTCATCTTAGATGAAGATGAATGATTAGATGAACTATCTGACCCAGGAGTTACTCAGCCGTTACCATAGCAACCTTTAATTGCGGGTGGGGACACACAGCTGATTGACTGAAAACGTTTTTTTTATTTTTTTTTACACACATTTGGTTCTGTTGACCCAGGAATGCAAATATTACAGACATGACACCCGTCCTGTTTTGGCTATATAAGTCATTTTCCTTATTCCTCACATTATTTAATTAGTCCCATCAGCTATACAGTATATTGCAGTATATTACTGTCAGTTTCATCCTTATTAGTTTTCTTTTTTTTTGTTTCTATTTTATTTTGCCACTGAAAATATTATATTTCACAATAGAAACGATAATAATTTAAATCTTGTGATTTGTTGGTGTTTCTGAAGGACACCATGTGATGGCGGCCCCGGCCCCACATGCAGGTGTTGCCTTGATCACTGCTCTCAACATCCTGGAAGGCTACAACATTACAAGTCAGGTGCCCAGGAACAGCACTTATCACTGGATTGCAGAGGTAGTATACAAACTGCTTCACTGCTATACAGCATAGACAGCGAACAAAGTGCAATACTTTTTGTTTTGTGATTTAAGTGTTAATTTTGCATTATTCTCCCAGGCTGTAAAGATTGCTCTTGCCTTTGCTAGTGAGCTGGGAGACCCCATGTATGACACTTCTGTCCCAGAGATTGTTGCCAAGATGCTAAGGTAGAGATCCCCATATTGGCGTTAAACATACTTGTGTATATATATCCATCCTTATTCAAAAAGTAATTTTCATTGAGCCCTGCCCCTGTTGTTCCCACCTCCAAGTAAATCCCAGGCTTCCCTACTCCGCCAGATGATTAACGATTCTCAGGCCTTCCCTGTCAGCCATTACACTCCATCATTTACCTTGGAGAAGGGTGCAGCGCCTGCCCAAGTCATGGTCATGGGCCCAGACGACCACATTGTGTCAGTCATGAGGTATGTCATGCTTTCATTGTGATTGCACTTTGTTTAAACAAATCCCAGTGCAAAACTTAAGCTGAAGAGTTGTCTTTTTACTTGTGGCTGTTGTAGCTCTCTGAACAAACCATTTGGCAGCAGGATAGTGACTCCTGCAGGAATCCTCTTGAACAGCCAGATCCTGGACTTCTCCTGGCCTAACAAAACACAGGGCTCACCTAACCCGGTAAATAGGCAGTCTCTCATTTGTTTTAGTGATTTCTGTATGTATTGTTTTTTTTGTAGCTGCTCTCCGTCCTCATGGTTTTTGTCTTCTTTCGCTGTAGCATAACAGCCTCCAGCCTGGCAAAAGGCCCATGTCCTTCCTGATGCCCACTGCAGTGAGGCCTGCCGTGGGGTTATGTGGCACTTATGTAGCCGTTGGATCTTCCAATGGAGAGGAAGCGCTCAGTGGCATTACACAGGTTATTTCATTACTGGAAGAATTAATTAAATTCATGATTGATTGTTACATTTGTATCAGTGTGGAAAGATACTTTTCTTTATAACTATATTATTCTGTTTTCCAATCTGTCACAGGTGCTGATAAATGTTCTGTCTTCGCGTAAAAACATGAGTGACAGCTTAGCATATGGAAGACTCCACCCCCAGCTGCAGCCCAATACCCTCCTGGTGGACTGTGAGTTTACCTGCTTATCCATCAATTGTAAAATGTAGCCCAAATATGCCAGAGTCCCTTCAAAAGCTATGATTGCAGTGTTTCAGGCAGATTGGATTTTTGACCTAATTTCCAATAACCGTTAACATGCAATATGCAACAGGATAGGCCATCTAGATAGAGAACAATCCAATTGTAGCCTGTGTACCAGTATTTACACTGTCATCAGATCACATATGTGTGGACACTATGCAAAGTAAAGGAGAAGCTGGGAAGGAAGCAACTACCTTTATTGTTATCAAAATCAAAGGTGGCAGGTGTAGGGTTACCATGGAACAGTTTTTGACTTCCTGTGCTGTGGAAAGAATAATCTAATGCATTTTAAGTGGGAGATATCAAAAATCATGGTGAGATTTTTTTAAAATACTGTGAACTCCATATTGCTACATATCAGTCCATGGATGAGCTATATTAATTTCTGGTACATTATCATAGTACAGAGTACATATCAGGCTGTTTTGTTATCTGGCTAAGATCTTGATATAATCTTATCATGGCACTTGGTGAAAGGCCACTGGATGGGTGCTTGGTTTTAAACGTGACTTGCATGACTGGAAATCCTCATAGACGTACAGTCTGAACACTTCGTGATTTCTACACCTGCTGTGAGAACTCACTCTGTGTTGTTTTTCTTAACCAGATAAACATTACATTTGAGTATAGGGGGTAAATGCGACATTATTGAAATAAATGGTCATACTTACCCCTATCTCAGATCATCCTCCTCTTTCTCTCCTACAGCTGAGTTTCTAGAAGAAGATGTGGAGCTGCTGCAGGCCAAAGGTCACAAGGTGGAGAGGAGAGATGTTCTCTCATTGGTGGAGGGAACCCGGAGAACCAATGACCTCATCATCGGGGTGAAAGACCCCCGTAGTGCTGATGCCTCTGCCCTCACTATGTCCAACATGCCCTAGTGCACCCTCTTTTCCCATAATAACTTATATTTAAGAAGGGGTAAGAGTAACATTGTATGATTGAAGGTCAGTGAGGGAGTAAGGCGTTTGCTCAACACCAAATACACTAAACATAAGATGGTGGCAAAGTATGGTTGTTGAAGGAAATGTTATGGGTATAGGCATGAAGGAAAAAGACAGTCAACAGAAGACATGCAGCTGTGTCTGAGGTGACCTTGTAGGAGTCTGATATGATCTAATAGATTTTTTTTAGCTGAAACACAGAAAACTACAAAGGATCACCATCTCCCATACTGATGTAGGTATGCCCACTCTCACAGCCTCAAGTAACGGTCAGTGTAGATAGTGTTGAAAATGTGCAGTATGCCCATAACTTTATAGCTTCAGTCAAAGTCTGCAACCTGTATTACGTAGAGCAGGGCGTTTTCATGAATTTAGATCCGATGCACTCCAGGTCCACCTAAAGAAAGCAATACACCCATGAGGTTTAGAGTGGATTTACTCAGTGGACATAAGAAAATAGAAAAGTGCAGTGGCCTTTGAAGCCATTTCGACAATGTTGAGTGATAGCTAGTTGTTAACATGTGAGGTACTGAGCAGGACATTCAAGAGTGTTGCACTCTGAAAATAGGTCCAGGAACTCTGAGGGAAATTAATGATGAACAAATTGATTCTTTGCAGGAATGGGTCGACATAAAAATGATGCCACAACATTTACAACACTCGCATGGCCCTTAGTGCATTCGACCTAGCTTTCTGCTTTTCTATTCTTCCACTGCATAACACATAGGACCACATGGATATAGAACCACATGGAATGGTGGCGTTAACAATAATCCAACCAGTAATTAAACCTTGCATTGTCACACCTAAACTAGACTATCTTAAACTGAACACAGGCTAAACCATTCACCATCCTGCTCCTTAGATGGTGTGTAACTGTGATTAGATGTTGTTTGGTACACATGCTGGGGTTTTAACTGTTGCAAATAATCAATGACTATGTTCAGCCTAACACATTATCAGCACAGACTTTTCCATTGATTTCCTTAAAGGAGATGGTTTGTTTCTGTTTTTCAGGTTAAATATTGCTAATGATAGAATATGTGTATATAAATATATAATTTAAAAAATTCTTGTTGTTGCATGATTTTGTTCTCCTTTAAGCTTGTTGTTTACATTTGTTTTTAAATTTAGAGCAGGGATACCTGTTTCTAGAATCGGATAATGTGATTCTTTAGAGATGGATTGAATGTAATCTGTCTATTTTTATATGAACATTTGTTGGGCTGTATACATTATTTCTAATGTTTTAACACAACGCCTTTCACTCAGCTAATTTAGAAAAGGCTGTTTTATTTTTTTGTGTACTTGTGTAATTATTTTAGGTTGTATTAGAAGGTAAGAACCAACAGCTTTTGTAAAGCATTGTATCCTAAAAGTGGTTCAATTTAATTCCAGGATGGTCCATGCTGACTGATCAAATGAGCCCTTCACCTTATTGTCTCTGTCGTTGGGCACTAGTGCAATATGACTGTTGATGCTTGTTTCCTGTACTGTAGAGTACCATGCCTCAAGGCACAACACCTGATGTTTGATTTCACGTACATTTGTATCTGATTTTAATAAAAATCAGCACCGTCAAAACCTGAGAAATAAAATATTTGCACATATTCTACCGGGGCAAAAATATTAGCTCTTTTTTCCTCCATACATGTACATTTGGTGCATCTGACCTACTATAGAGTAACTTACTCTCTCTAGACACTTGAGCTGTTGTGTTTCACAAATTTGACATAGCCTATTTACTACCTGTTATTAATAAACGCCAGTGTCTGAAGAATGTGTACCCCAGTCAAGATGCTGCAGCATACAATTATATAGAGGCGTTGCAATAATTAAACTCAAAGTTTAAAGTGTGTACTGTGTGTACCATATACAACAATAGATCAGAGATATTCAACAGGGGGGTCAAGGACCACTCAGTGGTTCTCAGAGTGGCTCCAGGGGATCCGCCAAAATATTATTTGCTCACTTTTTGAAAAAAATAATGAAATTCCAAATATCAAAATATGCATTGATATGAATCCAACTTATTATTAGCAAAAGATCAAATATTTAGGTACGGATTGCCGCTACAAGGTTATGTTTTTTGTATTCACTGTGCCTTCCACGTGTAGGCCTAAAACATAAAAACATGATGTTTATGAATATATCAATAATAATAATTTAATATCTTAGTATTGTATGCATAATAAAAATGTATGTTTATAGGCTACGTTGTGTAGTCTGGGGTGCATGCTCTGTCTCTTTTTCAGCTAAGGGGGCCTTAGCCTTAAAGACAGGGGGGCATTAGACTTTGAATTAATTTCGGAAAACTGAAAACAAGTCTTTAGGCTTACATAAAAATGCTTATGATCAAAATATTTTTTTTGAATATAAATAAAATATTAAACATGCTTTGATTTTACAAAGGCGTCGTCAACTACTTCATATTAATTCTTGATTTTTTTTACTTCAGTATTTTGTTGACGTTTCTTCTTCCTTAATTTCGGTTTTATTTTGGCAAGCAATACAGGAAACAGTCTTTTTTAATTTCCGCTAGCTTGACGTCGTTTTCTGACTTTACTTGTGGTTCATGTTTTGTTAGCTAATCAGGCTAGTAGATGTCGACTGGTCGAACTCATATTCAGATGAATATATGCGGTAAGGCGTTTGCTTTTCTCTTGCGAAATGTACTGTTGACGATACATAGCAAGATAAAGCACAATAACTGGGAATATAATAAACTGTTTCAATGCATTCACGATGAATTAGCTGCAGCGCTACACCGCTAACTGAGCTAACGTTTGCTAACTGGAGCTTTCGGAGAAGCCGACAGGAACCGCCTTGACATTCATTTTTATCCCCCTTCATAGTGTGATGACTGCTACAAACATTTTATTTTAATCGTGCCTGTTGTTCATATCGGTATGGAAATGTACAGTGACACGGGATAAAAGGGATATTCGTGTCCCCCCTGCCGATTTTGATTGATCTGGCTTACGTTTGCGCTAAGGCCCTAAAGCTACTGCTGGGCCGATCATGTTAACCAAGCTGCTGCTCACCGGTAATGGAGGTGGATTCATACAATGTAGCGTTGTGTAACATTGATGTAAATCACACAGCAGTTTGGATATCTCAACCACCTTTTGTAATCTTTTGACATGTCTACTGTGATGTCACTAACGTAGAGGTGTGTTAACGTCATCTATTTACTTGACGTGGATTTACAAGAATAAATAATATATTTTTTTATTGTATTTCACCATGCCTCACCTGAAGCTTTCAGTGTACTACTTATAAACAAACTTGATCTAATGTATAAGGCTTTCCCACTAGTCCCAATAATGACTGTGTCCACTTCACTGTGTCATCTCATGTGTCATCATTTACATCCTTCACTTATATGTAGCTCTCTGTAGTTTGGCTTATTTCAAGCTAATGCCGGTACTTAATTCTAGCTTTTCTGGGTTTGTACCCTAATGGTCAAATGCACTTATTGGAGGTCGCTTTGGATAAAAGCGTCAGCTAAATGAAATGTAATAATAATTCGATCTCTGTTGCCTCTTGTCTCTTACATTGGTGGTTGAGATAGACTGCTGATCTATGTCTCTGTCGTGTGCAATTTCAGCATAAAAGGGTTCAAACGCCACTCCTATTAAGAGAGGAGGATGGCACATCGACGTACCCCACCTCCGCTGTCCCATAGGACAGAGCACCTGGAACCTGATAATGATTCGGACAGGGACTCTGGTGTTGGGGAGGATGCAGGGGAGGATTCTGACAGTTGCCATGGAGGCACATTAACAGAAGAGGAGAAAGTCAACGACCAAGACGGCATGGAAGAAAATTGCGAGGAGGGAGAAGATTTTACAGTGTTTGTTGCTTTTCAAGGGAATATGGAGGATGAGGACTTCACCCAAAAACTTAACACTATCCTCAGTGGGATACCAGACATGCTTGATATGGGTTAGTTTAATGATGTCTACTTGGAATATGTTAAAGGATTTCAACCCCTCTACCCAGTTCAGTGTTTAAGAAAAATTTTTTTTATCTTGGATGTAATTAGTTGTTTTCACACATCAATGAAAGATGACACCCTAATGACAAAGTGTGAATATGTAGGCATATTATAGATAATAGGGTGAATACGTCTATGGGTTATTTTGTGTTTCATTTTTAAACCTAATTTAGATGCATTCACAGAGATTTGTTTTCACTTTGATACTGAAGATCTCTGTTGGTTCTCAAGTTTTTCAAGCACTACAAATGTGCATTTGAAACATATCTTCTGTGTGCTATTGTATATTTTTTCCGTCTTGTATAAACTGTAGTTGCGACTTGTATCCATTCATTCCCTTTTTAGGCTATGACAGGCTACAGCCACAGCATGTGGAGCCATGGAACAGTGTGCGCGTTACCTTCAACATTCCTCGGGATGCTGCTGAGCGACTCAGACTGTTGGCCCAGAATAACCAGCAGCAGCTCAGAGACCTGGGGATTCTTTCTGTGCAGATAGAAGGTAACAGCACAGCCTTCAAACACAATGTCAATTCAAAACAAGATGCGAGAGACAATGTTTTTTCACCTGTCAGTGGCACTGAATACAGCATACAGCAATACAGCAGCAGACTAGCCCCTGATAATTATACATGTTACCTCTACTGTTGTTTAGGGGAAGGGGCTATCAATGTGGCTATGGGACCAAATAGAGGACAAGAAGTCAGAGTGAATGGACCAATTGGAGCCCCTGGCCAGATGAGAATGGATGTTGGCTTTCCAGGTCAGCCTGGTCCAGGTACTGGTTTACTGAATTGATGGCAAATGCTCTCTCTATATACCAACTAGGCTGAAACTGTGCTTGCATATTAGACAGAAGTTCTTTTGGAAGAAGCAAGCGTTGCAAACATCGATTGTTGTTTCTAACACACATACATCAGTAAAGACATGACACAAAATGCCGTAAAGACATTTGGTTTTACTTAGTGTCTCAAAGCCATTCAATTATTGATGATTATTAATCCGTATGGTCTGTGTAGTTTCATTCTGTTTTTACCTACATGATAAATATTAGTAAGTTATTTCCACAAAAAGGTTTCATTTAATTTAATATGCATTTATTTCCCTAAGGAGGGGTAAGGATGGCCAATCCGGCGATGGTTCCTCCTGGGCCTGGCATGGCAGGTCAGGCTATGGTACCAGGCAGCAGTGGACAGATGCATCCTCGCATTCCGAGACCATCTTCACAGACAGGTTCAGGTCTTTATTTCTTGTACGTTAAATGTTACATGTTGTCATTTTGAATATCTTACAGCTTTGACAGTACAATAATGGAAAAACTGCATCCTCCTCTCCCACAGATGTTATGGATCCAATGATACCTGTTATGTCCATTCAGCAGCAGCAGCAACTTCAGCACCAACAGGCTGGTCCCCATGTCTCAGGCCCAATGCCTCCTCAGGCTGCCCATCACATGCAGGCTCTGCAGGGCGGGAGACAGCTCAATCCTGCTGCACTGCAGCAGCTACAACAACAACAACAACAACATCATCAACAACAGCAACAGGCCCAGCAGCAAGCTCAGCTCTCCCAGCTTGGACCTAGACCTCCATTCAACCCATCAGGCCAGATGGCTGTGCCTCCTGGCTGGAACCAGTTGCCCTCTGGGGTCCTCCAGCCACCAGCCGCCCTAGGAGGCCCTACCTGGAGAAAGCCCCCACCCCAAGCCCAAATGGTTCAACGTCCACCCTCTCTAGCCACGGTTCAGACTCCCAGCCACCCTCCGCCCCCTTATCCATTTGGCAGCCAGCAGGCTGGGCAGGTATTTAATGCCATGGGACAGGGACAGTTACAGCAACAACAGCAGACAGGAGTCGGCCAATTCGTCACCCCCCAGCCAAAAGTCCCACAGGCTGGGCCTGGTGGTGTCCCAGGACTGCCCAGAGCCCCTCCACCCCTTCCACCAACTTCTGGACCGCAGGGAAACCTCACTGCCAAGTCCCCTGGTTCCTCCTCATCTCCTTTTCAGCAGGGCTCACCAGGGACTCCTCCTATGATGGCTCAAAGACCTACAACCCCCCAGGGCTTTCCCCAGGGCGTTGGATCACCAGGAAGAGTAGCCCTCGGCCAACAGGGTAACATGCAACAAGGATTCATGGGAATGCCCCAGCATGGACAGCCTGGGGCCCAAGTTCACCCAGGTGTGTGAACTTGTGGTAGACAGAAATGCACATCCAAAAATGTCTTTTTGGCCCTTGTGTATGTCCTATTATGTTATGATAGATTACTATGATATCTGCTGTAACAAAATCAATGAATATTAATTACAGGCATGCAGAAGCGTCCCATGGGCTTTCCAAACCCAAACTTTGTCCAAGGTCAGGTGAGTGCCAGCACCCCTGGAACCCCCGGTGGAGGAACCAGTCAGCAGCTACAGAGCAGCCAGGCGATGACTCACACAGGTAAAAGATATTTTGTTTACTCTTATCACAAACAGATCTATGTTACATGTGACATTAACATGTACTGAGGCCAAATACTTTACACACAAAATAAGCCTTTTTTTTACCGATGAAAACAACTAGCCTCGTGAGACGATCCTGATCTCGCAAGCTCCCTTGTATTTTACTTCCAGATCAGTCTGGTAACTTGCGGAGATAATTTGTTTGCCAAGCAACTGAACCAATCAGCGTTGATTTTAGGCGGATTTAAGTGTGACAAAATGAGAAGGGACTGTTCAGTGCCAACAACATGGCGGCTTCCGTGAGTGAGATGAGTGCAGCTATCGGGCAAGCTGTCGCTAACACCTCTTTCTCTTGGATCCTTCTGTTGGTATATGAATCGGGCATCTGAAATTCTGCCTTTTGTCCTTAAATTTCCGACAAATATATTATAATATAATAATAAAACAACAAATATTCTTTACCGACATGTTGTGTACTTTCTGAGCTTTTCCTCGGCGCTGTTAGCACGATACGCTTTGTTGATCTGATTGGTTTTGATTTGACCTGTATGTTGGTGATAGACAGATCGTTTATCCAATCAGCAACCAGTTTTTCTGCCCTTTCCCAAAAGATCTTCAAACAAGAGTTCCCAGATGGATATGCTGAGCAAATGAGAATCATGCGAATTAATCCATCAGACGAAGTCAGGTTAGAAAACAACTGCTGGAGAAACAACGACATTGCTCCTGAATAATATGCACTACTGCATCTCCTACAGTATATGTGGTTAACTACTAGTAACTCGTAGTAGTTAAATACATTTTAAGATTTATGTTTTCTTCACAGAAAACAGCAATTAAATATGATTCTTAAAATTAAGGTATATGTTTTAATATGATATAGTAATGGCAAAATAAATAGTTGTAGGCCTGAAGTAGGCCTTAAGATCAGCAAATAACAATTGCTATGAACAGAAAACTGTTAATGCTGCTATTGGACTAAAACGGAAAATTTAAAATTATGCAGCTGCAATGGGTTGTCTGTTTACCGGCCAAATAAGCTACCAACACCAGGAACCTTTATCATAACTAAATCTATAATTCTTTTTAGATTAGTAATGCTTTCACTTCACTTGTTAAGGTCGAGTAGCTTAAGATAAACAAACTTCACAGTGATCATATGTTTTTTGAGTTATGTAGTCGTAATTTAGAATGTCACTATAATATTGAAAATATTACTCATGCTGTTTAGTAACTTATGCGGTATCTTGTAATAATGCATCAAACTTGTACACTGTCAGCGGAACATTAATAGCACAAACACATCAAGATCTCAGAATTGGTGGTAATGGTACATTTTTGTTCTTTTTCAATGAAATAAAATTAAAAACATTACACTGTCATTTTCCACCTCCCATTGTTATCATTAAAGAATTGTTGTTGACATTTGATGGACTGCTATAGTGTGTCAACAGCCTCATTTGACATGCCACGTCTTTACATGCAGTTAGCAGAAGGCATAATAGCTTATTTGCCATTGTGAAACCCATTGAATTTATTTTATTTTTTTTCCTTCTCCGTTTTACATTAGGAGCTCCGCCATCAGTGTCAACTCCAAACTCAATGCAGGGTCCACCCCATGCCCAACCCAATCTTATGGGTGTACAAAGTAGCATGGCAGGTCTGCCCCCTGGTACAACCGCTGGGCCTAATATGGGCCAGCAACAGCCTGGCCTCCAGACCCAGATGATGGGCCTCCAGCATCAGGCCCAGCCTGTGTCTTCCTCCCCCAGCCAGAAGGTTCAAGGCCAGGGTGGAGGTCAGACTGTCCTCTCAAGGCCCCTCAGTCAAGGGCAGAGAGGAGGGATGACCCCACCCAAGCAAATGATGCCTCAACAAGGCCAGGGGGTGATGCATGGGCAAGGTCAG